>NW_007232107.1:656452-714408 GCF_000164805.1 Carlito syrichta | reverse complement strand
GGGGTGGCCATAAGTGTGCCACTGCCTCAGCCTGGGCGATGGAGTGAGACTCCAACTCAAAAAAACAAAAAAGAAAGTAATTGGAAGGTGGAATTCTAGATTTGAAAGAAGATAGTGACCTTGAAATCACAGTGGCCAGGGAGAAAACACTCAGAAAAGTAAAGGGGAGAAAATGCAAATCATCTAAAGGTACATATCTATAGAATATATGTCCAGCATGCCATCCCCTTTCCTCAAACAGCATCTTGTTTTATCTGAGGAATTGTTTATTTGTACCATCAACTCATGAGTCTAATGGAGACTACTAGTCATGAAAGACTATCCCCTGGCCACAGGCAGGGATGTGTGTGTGTGTGTGTGTGTGTGTGTGTGTGTGTGTGTGTGTGTGTGTGTGTGTTATGGCTAAAGTCCAAATAGAGGCTGTGATCAAAAACAGAAAAATAAAGATAAATAGCGCCATCTTGATATGAAGTGTGAATGAAAGGCATTTTCTTAGCCTAGACAAGACCACTGTTATTTGATTAAAACTACAAAGCTATGAAATGACTGAATATGAATTGGATAACGCCACACATCAGGCATTAATTCAAGTTTGAACTTAACAAGAATATACTTTATACAAATTATGGAGAGTGAGGCAAACATGTATTCATAAAAATATGTATTTTAGATTCTGCCAATATGGAAAATAAATTGCTTACTTAGTTTTCCTAATTAGTAAGGTGACACAACTCATATCTGTGATGATTATTGACTTTGAGATTCATATTCTTCAGACATTCCTCCATGGTGTATGCTTTGCTCTTGATAATCAGGAGTTTACCTGCCAGATAATGTATTAATTGTCAGCAACAGGCCTACTATGTAATTGAAATGTTAAACTGGAAGAAAACATTTTGTTTGGTTTCTGGGAAGTTCAATTATTGAGTCTGTAAATATTAAGCCAGATGGTTAACTAATCATACTGACCGCTGTAATGGACTGAATATTTGCCTCACTCCTTCTTCCCCCCAAATCTGTACATCGAAACTCTAACCCTTAGTGTGATTGTATTTGAAGATACCACATCAAAGGAAGTAATTAAGGTTAAATGAGGCCACAAAAGTGGGGCCCTGATCCAATAGTAATGGAGTCCTTACAAAAAGAGATACAAGAAAGCTTGCATATTCTCTCTGTCCCCTTCTCCCTGCGCACATATGGGAAAAGTCCATGTAAGGACACAGTGAGAAGGTGCAAGAAGAAATCCTTCATCAGGAGCCAAATAGACTGACAATTTGATTTGGGACTTCTAGCCTTCAGAAGTGTGAGAAAATAAATTTATGTTGTTTAAGCCACGCAGTCTATGTTTGTTTGTTTTTTTTTTATGACAGCCTGAGCAGAATAATACCATAATCATACACAAAAATAAAGGAAATAAAGAAAGGAGATAAAGAAATACTAGAGATACAGACTGATTTATTTGATTATTTCTTAAAATAAAAAGCATAAGAAGATCAATTATTAATTCTGAGATAAAAAATATGGAACAGATAAATAATTATTACCAATATTGAACACACCATTAAAAAAAAGAATTCTTACTATATAAGGATTAATTTCATATGAACTTTCTGCCTCAAATACAAGTGTACATGGGGGATCCTAAAAAACCTGGAATTGTTTTTTGGAGGGTGGACCCCTTTTAGTACAGACTGTCCTCACTAGATAAGTGTTCCAGGAACCCATCGGCATCAGTGTACCAACTAGCATTGTTGTGAGAGGCTGTGTCCAGCTTCAGTGAATTATTATTATTATTTTTTGAGATTCTTTTAATGTGTGTGCCTGTTTCATGATGGATGATTTATGAGTACACCTGCCCACACTGCACTGAGTGTTCAGCAGCTTTTGACCAAAAAGCACGGTCCTTGTGCCATACCCCCCCCCTATTCACATGACCTTGCCCTGAGCGACTTTTTTTTTTTTTGGTTTCCCTGGATGAAAAATGTCCTCAGAGGGAAATGTTTTGCCGATGTGGAAGAGGTGAAACAAAAAATGACAGAAGCACTACAAGGTATAAAAATCGACAAGTTCAAAAACTGTATTGAGCAGTGGAAAAAGGACCACCATAGGTGTATTGCATTAAATGGAGGGTGCTTTGAAAGTGATGGAAGTTTAAATATGTACGAATAAATGCATATTTTGTTACAAATAAATTCCAGGGGATTTTTGAGTCCCTCTTACATAACAGTTATTATGTAATATTTTGTAGCAAGGTTTCTCTTTCTATTATTATTTTTTCTTCTACTAGATTCCAACCTTTTTGGGGCCAATAACACTATTTTTGTCTGTATTTATACCTACATTCACATCTATGCCTAATGCAGGCTTAATGACAATCCCGAGTTGTCATTTCATGAATATATATTGATTGATTCATAGATTTAAAAGGTAGCATATCACATTATATTTGTATTATCCATTTTCTTGCCTATATATCTACCAGGCTACAAATTCCTTGAGCGTAGGGACTGTGCTTTTTCATTATGTAGTAGGTATTCAATAAATAGCTACTGAGTGTAAATAAATGACATAATAAATCAAACTGAAAACAGGAAGCTGTGAGTTGAGTGTAAGAGACTTTTTTCTTGAGTGGAAAATTAATTGTGAAAATGTCTCTGCAGTGGGAAGCCATTGTCATTAGAGACTTTAACAAGGAAACATGGAGAATTCTAAATACTTACAAATGTGCCGGAAGAAACTAAAAAGTTGAGATTCTGTGTTAAGGAGGCTTTCAAACAGATAACTTTCTTGATATACTGTAGAGCCATATAGATTCAGAAAAAGATAAAGTAACACTGAAACCCCCCAAAAGGGATATATGTATAAACTTCTTTATATATGAGCTCATGGTATCCTTGTCTATACATCTCCCTCTCTATATTTACACAAAGAAGCTCATTGTCCTTATTTTGAAGTATTTACGAAACATAATTATTTCTTTTTAATCTATTTAAAATACCTTAAAAAGCTAAAGAAAAGGTTGTTGTACAGCTTAGGAGTCTATAAAGGTTCTGACAAATATGCTTTCCTTTTCAATTTTCCAACACCAAATGTATGACCTTTGTCCATCTTGAAGCCTCTGTTCTTTGACTATGTTTTCGCTCAGAGTGTACCAAAAAGATAAACATAGCTAATAGCCTTCTGTATGCAGTACCAGCTAAAGACAATAGTAACCGCAGAACAGTGAGACACCTTAGACCCCCACATCACCCAGTGCTTTAGAAAATTTTCAAGGACAAATGTACTTGGCATTGAATTTAGGTTTGAATGGAAGTAACTACTCTTTCCTGAGTGGCAGCTTTGAAGAATAATTAGGAAGCACTAGAATAAAAATCTTATTTTATAAAATCCTTACTTTGGTCATGTAACACGATGTCAATGTGAGAAACAGCTTATTTTAAAGGAAAAAACGAGTATAAAGAACTGAAAGGAGAGACTGGAGCTGAAGTAGGGGAAAAGGAGAAAAAGAAAGAAACAGCAAAAATCAGGATTCTATTAGAGTATGCCAAAGGTCAAATTATGTTTAATAACCTTTCTAATTTTATGAGGTATAAATATGATGATAGTCATGTCATGACATCATTTAGCCCTAGAATTGAAGGAGTGCTTGGTCATTTAGATAATGGAGCCTGGGATGGTAATAGGATGAAACGGATAGTGCAGGGTGACAGGTTAGTTCTTTTAGGATCATAGGCTCCTTCCTAGTGCTGCATAAAAGGGATTATTATATTGGCTTTCAGAAGTATCTTGACATTTCTATTAAAATCATGATTTTGACAGGTTTATGTATTCAGCTTTTATCATTTGCATGGGATTGAAACTTGACATTAAATATCCTCAGACTAAATGCATTTAAAACATCATGCATGCTTGCATATTTATGTGTGTACACGGTAGATGCTACATATAAGCCTACACAATCCATATTAATTTTTGATAGTTCTTATACTTTATGGTTTTTATTGAATTCTTCATTACTTTGTTAAGTGTTAGACAATCTACCTAAAAGATGAAAAAATATTTGAAGAGTTTGAATGAATGTGGTCTGCATGAAAAGCCATATTTTTGGTAATAACCAGGGTACTTGCTGCTCAAAGAGTTAAGCATTCTAGACTTTTAGTACAACTCTTTTTGACTTGATAAAGGCTTTTATATCATTTTAATGTGTTATTAAATATTTTTCATACCTTCTGACTTTTGTTTTTCGAGGGCTATGTATGTTAATTAAAGCCATCAAATTTTATTTAAAGTCCCCAGCATAGACTTAATATCCCTTATCAAGTTAAACGGGGCTTTCTTTACTGTTTATGCTCTTGCCACTAAAAGTGTTGTCAAAGGACCAGAAAAGTTGGCACCCTCTGGGGGCTTGTTCAAAATGCAGAGTCTCAGGCCCCATGTGAGACTTACTAAATCAGAGCTTTTTTTTTTTTTTTAAACAAAATGCCTAGTTCATTCCCATGCACACTAAAGTTTGAAAAGTTCTGGTTTAGACAATACTCAAAAGAAAAACAAGCAAAAAGCTCTGAAAATTATTCTGGGATTGTATCTTTTAAAATTATCAATATATTTAGAAATAATTAATGACCAAAATGTTGGGCCTTTTACTGGAAGTTTGATGTCATATGTAGACCTATCAAATCCTTGCTAGTTTAGCATGCCATCTCTAGTGCTATAAAGCCCCCCGTAGCAGGGGCAACAAACTGACCCTTGGACCAAATCAAGATCATAGCCTGATTTTATATGGTCTGTGCACTATGAAAGGTTTAAATCTTCTTAAATGTTTGACAAAGTCAAAGGAATAATAATATTTTATGGCACATAAAAATTATACAAAATTCAAATTTTAAGGTCTATAAGTACATTTTGGATAATTTACTTATAATCAATGGCTATAATGGCACATGTGTGTCATTGTAAGAGAGAACATATACCCTATAAAGACAAAGATATTTGTCATTTGGCCCTTTACAGAAAAAACATAGTGAAATCCCACTCAACAATATAGGTGTGTACGTGTGTGTGTGTGTGTGTGTGTGTGTGTGTGTGTGTGTGTGAAATAGTGTTAAGCATGAAGCCACTTTGTTAAATGAAAGCATTCAAAGTTCTTTAAACTTTTAGATGCTCAAGATAGATGAATAGAGAAAAACATATATACATTAGAAATTATTTTTATTGTGTTTACAAATATGTAAATGAAGTTTCATATCATCCAGAAACATCCTTAACATATTATATTGTTAAATTTTCAGAATAGTATATGTCTTAGCCTATTTTGTGCTGCTAAACAGAGTACTTGAGAATGGACAATTTATAATAAAGATAAATGTATTAGCTCACAGTTCTGGAGGCTAGAAAGTTCAATATAAAGATGCCGGCATATGGCAAGGGCCTTCTTGCTGCACCATCACATGGAGGAAGGCAAGAGGACAAGAGACCAAAAGTGGGTGAAATTCACCCTTTTACAGCAGCACCAATCCCATGCATAGAGTGGAGTATTCACCTCTTAATACTCTTACAATAACAGTTACATTTCAATATGAATTCTAGAGGGGACAAACATTCAAGCCACAGCATTATTATATGAGGACTTAGAATAATATTTAATCATAGGGGCACAACTTAGGAAGAGAATATGCTAGGTAGCCTTGTGGAAGAAAATCTTCCTTTATATTTACTGAATTTTAAAAATTAGAAAAAAGTTTTTGTGAAAATTCTTTAGAACCTCTGATTTTTCTGGTTTAGAGTGGGTGTTTCAATTTTTTTCTGTTTTTTCCAGAGTGGACATACTCAAATTGCCCATTTCCATGGGGATTTGACTAGTGGTAACAAATTCTTTCTAGGACATGGACACAAAGCTAAAATAGAGAGAAATTGTTGGTGAGTAGCAAATATCTATCACAAAACGCATGAGTTTCAATCTAAAGGGAAGAAGGAACAGCGATAGTTCAGGTAATTGTATGTAAAGTATAGAAGCAGATTAAAAGACAGCAATGACAGAAAATGAAAATAATAGAAAAACTAGTACCATACTCTATGACTTAGGAAAAGACAAAGGACCTTAAAAGCCCGTGAAGGCATTGCTATATTATGGCAGAATATAATGATGGCTGTTCATAATGATAGCTCTGAGTTATCAAGAGAAAAGACTTGGTATTCTATGTTTAAAATAATAATCATCATCATAAAATAATGCAATGCTTGACATATTTTAAAGGGTTTTCATCAAAGTGCTTAGCTGGAAACTTTGCTGCTAGAGAGATGGTTTAGTTATATGGAATATTTGAATATGTGAAGATCTTCAACAACCATGTTGATATGAGATATCATTACTCTAAAACAATGACTAGAAATAGATTACTCATTTATACTAGGAGGACCCGCAATCAGGCAAGAGAGGTTATCTTACAGGAGGGAGCAGAAGTACTCAGTGTGGCACGTGATCACATAGTTTACTAACATACCTTTTAAACACTTTTGTATTCCATTTCTGAATGAATTATTTGTTACTGTGACTCTTTATAAGAACTGCAATTCAAATGAGAGGAAGAAAAGTGTAAAGCAACAAGATTCATTAAAAAAGGTTGATCATATTTTCAAAAATGAGAAACAGTACCAGAGAGAGCTTTCTAGTCACCTAAGGGATCTTTGATACTCCTTCAGTAATACACTGAATATGTCTCACATTTACTCATATAAATTGGGTTGAAAATGTGTAAATGTGTATATTCCATTGCTGGCCTCTAAGAATAAAATATGTTGCATTACATTCTAGCAATGAGCACCATTTTAGCATTCAGCTAGTGCTTCCTTCATGGGCTGTAACTTGGCTCATTCATCAGCCTGAAATGGGCTAATTTAAAATAGTCTGAGAAAGAAAAGGGGAAAAAAGCTAATTGTCTGCAAAGAGGTGTTAAGAATGAAATAAAAATATAGAAAATTAGGAGTTGAAGAGGTATCTTTTTCAGCTGTCGCAGCCTACTGTCTGAAGACTCGTACCAGTAATTTGTGAAGATGTGTGGGTATTGAATTGCTCTGCGCACAAAGCCAGTCTAGTGAGTGATAACTCCAATACCAGCTTTGACTTGAGTGGATTAGGTGCTAAGTGGGTTTAACAAAATTACCCAGAGCATTACATCATATTCCTCCCACTTCTTGTGACAGAAGCTATTATTCCTGTGGGACTCTGCTGAAAATGAAGTGGTCAAAAAATATGAAAGAGGTGAAAGGCTGTGGGGATAAGAAGGAAGGAGAAAAAAGAAGATCCTCACCACTTGCCATTGCATTTTGGAAAACGGGGGAGAATTTTGCTGAAATATAAAATGTCTCCCTTAATATCATATCTTAATTATATTTCTACTCTGGTGAAGATTTAGCAAATCTTTCCCAAAACTTGGTACTTGTATACTCAGTTTGGTGGTATATTGAGTTCTACAGATATTTAGGATAAATAAGAAGCAATCAGTGACCCATTTCTTTTTTTCTTTCTCCCTCCCCTCCCCGCTACCTCCCTCCGTCCCTCTCTCCCTCCCATCTTCCTCCCTTCCTCTTCCCTCACTTTCTCCCACTCTTCTTCACTCCCTTCCTCCTTCCCTTCATACCATGGTTATGTGCTGGATTACGCATTGAGGATACAGAAATAAACACACAGTACTTGCCCTCAAGCAGTACACCAGGGCAATTATAATACAGACAGAAGGAAACCTAGCAATCACATGCAAGGCATGAGGAAGAAGTTTCTTTCTGCCTTTGGGTTATACAAATACTATTAATGGTCACTGGGAGCCCAGCTCGGTGGCTCAGCCTGTAATCCTGTGCCTTGGGAGGCTGAGGTGAGTGGATTGCCTGAGCCTGCGGGCTCGAGACCCGCCTGGGCCGGGTGTGGTAGTGTGCACCTGTAGTTCCAGCTCCTTGGAAGGCTGAGGCGGAAGGATCGCCGGAGCCCAGCAGGTCGAGGCTGCGGTGGCCGGGAGTGGCCACTGCACTCCAGTCTGGGCGACAGAGTGAGACTCCAACTCAAAACCAAAACAAAACAAAACAAAAAACGAGTCACTGGTCCAATGTGAATGTGAAACTGAAAGGAAATAAAGTACCAAGTAGTGGTTGAGTAAATATAAAAGTAGTCACCTTGGAATGTTTCTCTCTTAACTGACAACAGGATAATTTCCACAGAGAAGAAAGATTGTTAAAAAATAAATAATATTTTACAAGTTAATATATTTGCTATCTATAAATATAAAGTGAAGTTACTTTAAAAGTCACATCATCTCATCCCATCTTAAGCTCCCAAACAAGTAGTACTTGAATTTGAAGGTCTGTGGTACTTTGCTGATGTATTCTTTTCTATGGTGAGACTCTGCCAAGTATCTCACAAATAAGAGAAGAGACTTCAGGGACCAAACTTTGATCACATGAGGCAATTTGATTCTAGAATTGACTTCTATCACTTTAAACAAGCTTTATAGAATAACACTACTGTCTTACATTTTCTTCTAAGAATAAAGAGCAGAGAAATGGATATTAAAGAACAGAGTGTTCCCAAAAGAAGTTTTTCTTATAGGATATTACATAACAGTTTTATTAGCAGTCGGCTAATTATATTTTTCACCAATTACACTAAGGTCTATCCTTATGGCAGGTGATATCCAGGTGATAAGTTTTGTTAGTGGTCTTCTTAGAAATATTTAGATAGGTAGTTGATAAATCCTTCTTGAGTTTTTTACTTCATTAATCACCTGTTTAACTTTGTCACCCATTTTTTGTGATTTTCTTGATTTTTGAAACTGGTAAGCTCACTCATCACAACTAGTTAAAGAACTTAAGACAACATAAACTATGCTGACTTATGGCATGTAAACTTATTTATAAGATCATCACATTTTCTTAAGTGTGAGATATATTTGACAATTACTTTCTGCTCAATCCATTTAACCGGTGCAAGTTGCTCCAAAAAATATTGGTTTTCTTTTCACAGTGCAACTCAAAGAATGGTATTTTAAACATTGGATTTGGATTTGAAGGAAAAGTGGTAACATCCTATTCTATAAACTAACAATCTTTTTCTCTTCACAATCTCTGTAAAAATGAATATGGATGAGTATCTCTTAATCTAATACTCAATAACATAACTCAGATAGAGGCACAAGATGAGCCTGATGAACATCTGAAGACATACACATTATACTTGTTTCATATAACATTTTTTTCCCACTGTTCACATCCATGAATGTGCATTTATAAGAAAGTGTCAATTCATGTGCTAACAAACCAGTCACTCAGGCATATATATGTGTATACAAGCACTTTGCCTGAAAATACCTTTGCTATACAGTTCCTGACATATAGTTAGCATTCTAAAAACATTTATCATCAGTAATATTTAGTTTTTTTTCAAAAGAACAAGAGTTCTTTGCAAAGAAAATAACTACTAGCAAACCTTTAGCACCACTTTCGTCTATAATATTTAGACTTTTTTTCAATGAAAACTTAGAACAAGCTATCATTATCTCAACTTTTCTGTTTTTAAAAAAATCAGATAAAATACCTTATATTTCTGGGACTGGAAAAATGCAAACAACTAAAGGTACGTTTTTGGTTTTTTTGAATTGGAGTCTCACTCTGTCACCCAGACTAGAGTGCAGTGACCTGCTCCCAGCCACCGCAGCCTCGACCTGCTGGATTCCGGCGATCCTTCTGCCTCAGCCTTACAAGTAGCTGGACATACAGGCGCGCGCTACCATGCCCGGCTAATTTTTTGATTTATTATAGAGATGAGGTCTGACCAAGTTGCCCAAGCGGGTCTCGAATCCGCGGTCTCAGGCAATCCACTCACCTCAGCCTGCCAAAGCACAGGATTACAGGCTGAGCCACCGAGCCCGGCTCAGGTACTTTTTTACGGTGTTCAGTAGAAAATCATAAAACTTTGATTTCCTTTTTAGTCACCAACTTAACAATTGTAAATTTTGTTTTAACACATTGAGCCTAACACATATTTTACAAAATATTAGAATGGATAAAATGCCTCTTTTTAAAATAAAAAGGGAGAAAAAGGACTAGTAAATAAGCTTACTTATAATAAAAATTTGAAAACATCAATGAGAGAGCAGAAAAAAGAATAGAAATGTTTTCAAGCATACTTGCTCAGAACCTGGGAGGTGAGGTAAGGCAGAAGCCAGAACTCAAGCTTTTAGAGGGAATTTAGATTATTTTCCTACTTTTGTTATTTTTAAGTCAGATCTTCAGTTTCAATTCAGGAAAACTTATATTCTTATTTTCTTTTTTCTTTTCTTTTCTGTTTTTGAACTGTAGTCTCACTCTGTCACCCAGACTGGAGTGCAGTGGCTGCTCCCGGCCACCACAGCCTTGACCTGCTGGGCTCCAGCAATCCTTCCACCTCAGCCTTCCGAGTAGCTGGAACAAAAGGTGCGCGCTACTATGCCTGGCTAATTTTTTTGATTTATTGTAGAGATGAGGTCTCGCCAAGTTGCCCAGGTGGGTCTCGAACCCGCGGGCTCAGGCAATCCACTCACCTCAGCCTCCCAAGGCGTGGGATTACAAACTGAGCCGCGGAGCCTGGCTCTTATTTTCAATCTTTAAAAAAAATCCCTATCTTCTGTAATTACTGTCTTTTCTTTGTATCCTATGTGTTTGTGTGTGTATGTAGCACATGGAAGAGAGAACAGGTAACACTCAGAAAAAAAAATGTCATGACTAATGGAAGAAGGAGTAATTATTAGTGGGAATTTTACAATACTGGATCAGGAATATGCCCCAAAATAGCTTTAGGTTGATGGAGAATACTTAAGCTGCCAGTGGTTTGACTGTTACTGACAAAAATTCCCTAAGGCAAGGCAAGTGCTGAGCAGTATAAGAAGTAGGCAGAACACAATTCTGGACAAATGCACAGGCTCATATCAAATTTGGAAACTGCCAGAATGCATGCATGTTGGTCTCCAAGCCTGCACCCAGATCTCCAACAAACACCACTATCTTGCAGCACGATGTCTCTGATATGTTCACTGACCAAAAAAAAAAAAAAAAAATCTTTGATACATCTTGACATTGGGATCATAACCAAACAGAAGTCTTTGAATTTGGTTGCCTTATACTTCAATATGCTCACTTAAGTCACATCACCTGGTTTGATTCTCATAAATTCTCTATTGTTTGTAAAATAAAAACAATTGACTTAAAAAAAATAACACTTTCTCTTAATGTCGTGAAAGACACTAAATAAATGTTAGCAATTATTATTATAGTGGGCTCTTTGTTTGACAGCTTCTGGCAAACCATTGACAGTAGAATTTAGAATTTCATTGCATTTAACAGCTATTCTGTTTCTTTGAGCATCTGATAACAATGGATTTTGAACCCCTTAATTCTGTGCTTCTCCATGATAATTTCTCAGTCATGAGGAGACTGTATCCAATGTAGTGTTGGTAAATATTCTTACATATTTTAAGGTTTATTTTATAAAAAATATTTTAGGGATGTCAAAAACGTAGAAACAAAATAGTCACATAGCTAATTCCCTGAGCCCATAGCTACTAAAATTTGCTTCGAATATAAGCATAGGGTAAAAGAATAAACATAAATGAAGGGAAATTCCCAATACTGAAAGAGAGAGATCCATCAAGATAATCGTTAAGATGGCTTTAATATGACAGTTCAATAAGGTGGTAGTTAAAAAAGAAAAACCGAGCTGGGCTCAGTGGCTCAGCCTGTAATCCCGCGCTTTGGGAGGCTGAGGTGAGTGGATTGCCTGAGCCCGCGGGTTCGAGACCCACCTGGGCAACTTGGCGAGACTTCATCTCTACAATAAATCAAAAAATTAGCTGGGCGTGGTAGTGCACGCCTGTAGTTCCAGCTGCTTGGAAGGCTGAGGCGGAAGGATCGCTGGAGCCCAGCAGGTCGAGGCTGCGGTGGCCGGGAGCAGCCACTGCACTCTAGTCTGGGTGACTGAGTGAGACTCCAACTCAAAAAAGAAAAAAAAAAGAAAGAAAAACCCTGCTCAAAGAAATCAAGGATGGCACAAACAAATGGAAAAACATTCCATGCTCATGAGTTGGAAGAACCAATATTGTCAAGATGTCCATCTTACCCAAGGCAATTAACATATTCAATGCAATGTCCATCAAATTACCAACATCATTTTTTTCAGACCAGAAAGCAACAATACAGACTATCATATGGAAACAAAAAAGAACAGGACTTGTCAAAACAATCCTCAGCAAAAGGAACAAAGCAGTAGGTATCACACTTCCAGTAGGTATCACACTTTATTACAAGGCTACATTAACCAAAACAGTCTGGTATTAGTATAACAATAGACACATAGATCAATGGAACAAGACAGAGATTCCAGAAGCAAAAACATGGTCTCTCAACCAACTCATCTTTGACAAAGCCACTAATAGGGAAATGGGGAAAGAAGACTATATTTAGCAAATGGTGCTAGGAAAACTGGTTGACCACATGTAAAAAAATGAAACTGGATCCCCACCTATCACCATAAACAAAAGTCAAATCAAAATGAACCAAAGACCTAAATGTAAAACCTCAAAATAAAAGAATCCTAGAAGAAAATGTAGGCAGCACATTTTTGCTCATTGGAGTAGGCAACAAATTCTTGACCATGTCTCCAAAAGCAAATGTCATAAAAGCTAAGATACACAAAGCAAAGTACTAAATGACCTGAAAAGAAAAAACAAAACAAAACAAAACAAAACAGCCCTATTACAAAGTAGGCAAAAGATATGAGTAGACACTTCTCAAAAGAAGACATATGAACAGTCAACAGATTCATGAAAGAATGCTCAGTCTCACTATTCATCAAAGAGATAAAAATTAAAGCCACACTGAGATACCACCTAACTCCAGTCAGGATGTCCATCATTAATAACTCAAAAAACAACAGATGCTAGAGAGGATGCAGGGAAAAGGGAACACTTCTACACTGTTGTTGGGAATGTAAACTAGTATAACCTCTGTGGAAAACAGTGTGGTGAGACCCTCCATATCTTCCACAATCCCCCCTACTGGGAATATACCTGGAGGAACTCAAATTACTCTATGCAAAACATACCTGCACACTTGTTTATTGCAGCATTATTCACAATAGTAAAAACATGAAATCAACTGTACTGCCCATTGAAAGAGGACTGGATAAAAAAAAAATGTGGTACATATACAGGGTTGAATATTCCGCAGTCATAAAGGACAAAATTATGAACTTCACAGCAACTTGGATGGACCTAGAGTATATAATACTGAGTGATCTATCACAGAAACAAAGAACTGAGTGCCGCATTTTCTCCCTCATAACCGGATCTTGAACAATTATCATAATACTATAGGAAAACGATTGGCAGTAGTGGGAAACTGCCAGGGGAGGGGGAATGGGAATGGCAGTAGTGGGAAACTGACAGTGGGGGCACACCTCATCAACAAGGATACCTGCATAATGAACATTTGTACACCTAACCCTGAATTGCATCCCACATCTTTTAAAATAAAATTAAAAAATTAAAAAAGAATAATGTTGCTCTGAAAAAAAAAAAGCAGCTAAGATAGACAAGTGAGCCTTCATCCAACTGAAAAGTTTTTGCACAACAAAATAAACCATCAAGGGACAACTCACAGAATGGGAAAAAGTATTTGCAAACTATGCATCTGACAAAGACCTGGTATCCAAGATCTACAAGAAACACAAATGAAGTGAAAGGGGGAAAAAAAAAGAAAAGAAAAGCAACCCCATTAAACAGTGGGAAAGGGACATGAACAGTCACTTCTCAAAAGATGACATACAAGCAGTCAATAGACATGAAAAAATGCTCCATCTCACTAATAATCAGGTAACTGCAAATCAAAACTACAATGAGATATCGCCTAATTCTGGAAAGGATGGCTATTATTAATAAGTCAAAAAACAACAAAAGCTGGTGCGGGTGGGAAAAAAGTGAATGTTTCTACACTGTTGGTGGAAACGTACACTAGTTCATCCCCTCTGGAAAGAGTTTGGTGATTTCTAAAGGAACTAAAAATTGCCTTCCATAAAATCCTGCAATTCTTCTCCTAGGAATATACCTAGTAACATAAATCCTTCTACAAAAAAAGACACTGGCACATGCATGTCTACTGCTGCACTATTCACAATAGCGAAAACATGAAACCAACTCTGCTGCCCATCAAAAGTGGACTGGATAAAGAAAATGTGGTACATATGCACAATGGAGTATTACTCAGCCAAAAAGAAGAAAATCATGAACTTTGCAGCAAACTGGATGGAGTTGGAGACCATCATACTAAGTGAACTAGCACAGAAACAAGGAACTGAATACTACCATGTTCTTACTCATATCTGGGTCTTGAACATTAGTTGTATTAGCACAAGAGAGGAATCAGCAGTCACTGGGCACTAATAGGGGAGGGAAAGAGGGAAAAGGATGGAGGGTGGAGTTATGTGACAACACAAAGGGTACTTGGGTCACTACAAGGGGGAGTGAGGGCCAGTTAGAAGCCCAAACTTCACCTGCATGCAGCCTACGTATGGAGTTCATCCTTACTTGTACCACACATTCCTGCAATAAATTTTTAAAAAAGACAAATTATCTCCTTACCTAGTTAAAATGTTCCAGAGTGTCCTTTAAATAATGAAAAAAACATGGCAAAACAATATGCAAAACATATGTAGGATTCTTTTGCTTTCCAATGTTATTTCCATAGTAAGCAGAAGTTTCAAGTCCTTTTTTTTTTCTGGAAAAGGAATGTATTTCTACTTGTCTTTTTGAGGAGTACTTGGTGGGGGAAAGGGAGAGGTAGCAGGATTATATATGTATTAAGAGAACTGAAGTCAAATTTCCTTGGTTTGCCGTCTAGCCACTCTGCTTGTGAACTGTACTACCTTTGCAAACCATGTGATCCCTTGAAGTCTCAGTTCTTTCACAGATTGCATGGTGGGACACAGTGGTATGTGTTTTATTGATGACGAAGTTTATTGCAAGGGATAAGTATCATGAAACACACCGAGCAAGTCCAACACATGTCTGGCACATGTTACATTAATCACTGTTCTATTACTGTGTTGGATAGAACAATGTTTTCACTCTAGCCTCCATATTTATTAATAATCTCACTGAAAGATGTGGCAAAATAAGCTTAGAAAACACTAAGCTCAAAAACATAGGAAAAATATATCCACTGTAAGTCTTCTGAGATATTTTAATTTTCAAGAATGTGTCATAAACTTTAAGGAGAGAAAATGTGTAGGATTTTCCAATTTTTGTGAAAAAATTTTAATGCGTTGGGAATTCTAAGCCAGCAGAACAAACTTTGAAAATGTCTCTCTTTTTATCTGCATCTATCCAGTGGGAGGTCCCAAGTTGAGTCTTTTTCTCCTTTAGGAGATATTTCAAGGTGCTGACAGTCAAGGTTACCTCCACAATCATAGCCCTTGATCTTATTTCCCATTAACTCAATCTTTGTTCTCCATGATTGCAGAATAAATTCAGAACTTTTTGGCATGTCATTCAATGACTTTGCAATATCTAACCTTAACGTTTCCTTCCCACCTCTTTTCCAATCATACTAATGTTTCTTGAAAACATTAGAGGTCCATGATTTTACATACTATGTCCAAATTGTATTATAGATCCAAACAATTTCTCTACCTGACAAGGCATACTCGTCTCTTAAGAAATGGCTCATGTGTTCATTCCTCTGGGAAGCTTTTTTGGGACTATTTACTTCTAAGATAGAATCTCTGAGCTTCTGTAATTTTGGTTTTTCGTAGTTAAACTATATAAACTCATTAAGGGAATTATTATAATTGTGTCTGAATCCATTTATCCTACTTTTTGTCAGTTTCTGGAAGGAATAAGATATGTCTTATTTATCATTTTATTTTCAGTGCTTAAAAGGATGCCTAGCCACTAGCAGGTGCTCAGAAAATTGATTTTGAAAAACTAGGAATACTGTAAAAAATATTGAAGCATAGATCCTGGTTCTTGGATTTGAAGTAATATTTCCGTATATGGAAGAGAGGAAACTTCTATTATTGCTCCACTAAAACACAGATCTGCCTCAAGACAGGTGTCTACAGGTGTGCTTGCCTGCAGGTAATGAGTGCAAGTCTATCAAATTATATCAGTTCCTCCTAAATCCAAAGTGTATTTCTTAGTTTCTTGTTGGCAATAGAATCGGGACATTCACACTGGTTACTTGAATCATGGGAGCACTCTTGGTTAATATCCGTCAGGAAAGTGTGAAAACAACCTATATGTGGACATTTCATAACCAGTTTTTTAATGTCCCAAATGTTATAGAGACAAGTATTCTCAATTTTAAAGGAAAATATCTTACTTAATTTAAAGCAAGAAGTTATTTTTCTCATTACAGTAAGCCTAAGTCTTACCCAATAAAACCTGAAATACAGAACAAAGTGATTGTTTTTTCTTTTCTGGAAGAACAAATAGGTTTAGATTGTTTTCAAATTGGCAGGGCCTTCTGGAGCTTCTACCACAATAAGGAAGAATATGAAGATTGTTTGACTTAAGTGGAAGGGAAAAAAATGAATTCTCTCTAACAGTCAAAAGTAAAAATATTGAATACAAAATTGACATGAATGCTAGAATTTGACTTTCTTGAGTTCAAAGTCTTTCTCAAAACAGAAATAGAAACAGATTGTTAACAACTATGTATGTCCAGAAATTGTGGTAAATAAAAACAATCTAGTTAAGGGAGAAAAAAAGAAGAAGCTGATGTTAAGAATCTTGTATATTTACAAAGAATCATATGTTCTTTTATTGATTCTAAAATTCTTCAGCCTAAAAGACAAGCCAATCTGACCTATTGATGCTATTAAGGCTTCAAACAGATGAAATCAAATGTTGTGAGAGAGATAACTAAGGGCAGTGCTTGCCAACAATTTCATTTTGTCAAAATAAATAGAGAATATGATAATTTTGTAGGGCACATGGAGATGAATTGATAGGACTGCTCTTGGTTGGAAGAAACGAACCTGACAGGGTATCTTTCATTATTCTCCTTCCTCCTCACTGGTCTTCCTCCATGATGACTCTCTCCACCAATCCAGTCTTTCATGCCTTTGTGCTTGCAGTTTCTTCTGCCTGGAACAGTGTTTCTCCAAAATTCACATGGGCTTGTTGCCATGCTCATTCGTATTTCTGCTAAAATTCCACCTCCCTTAGAAAGATTTTCTCTGACTATCCTTTCTTTTTTTGTTGTTGTTTATTTTATTTTATTTTAAAGATGTGGGTACAATTCAGGATTAGGTATACAAATGGTAATCGTACAAGTAAAATTTGGGCCTCCTTTTGGTCCCTACTTTGCCTGGTTTGAGATCAGGTACCCTTATTTATGTTGTGTCTCTCCCCCCACCACACTGCTACTGCCAATCCCTTTCTTATAGTATAATGGTAAATGTTCAGGGTCTGCTTATGTGTGAGTACTCTGAACATGTGGTACTCCATTCTTTATTTCTGTGATAGATCACTGCATATAATAGACTCTAAATACATCCAAGTTGCTGCAAAGTTCATATATTTGTCCTTCTTTATGACTGTGTAATATTCCATTGTGTATATTTACCACATTTAAAAAAATTCAGTCCAGTTTCAATGAGCAGCATGGTTGGCTTTATCCACAGGATGCAGGGCTAGTTCAACATCCACAAGATCATAAATGTAATGAAATATGTCAATAGGTGTAAAAACGAGAACCATATGATTAGATGCAGAAAAAGTTTTTGATAAAATCCAGCATCCCTTCTTTATCAAAACCCTCAAACATCTAGACGTAGAAGGAACATATCTCAAAATAGTAAGCACCATCTACGATAAACTCACAGCCAGCATATTGCTAAGTGAACAGAAACTGGAAACATTTCCACTGAAAACTGGAACAAGACAAGCTTGCCCACTTTCACCCTCCTGCTCAACATTGTGCTGGAAGTTCTAGCTAGAGCAATTAGACAAGAGAAGAAAATTAGGGGTATCCAAACAGTTTTGAAAAGAGGAAGTCAAGTTATCCCTCTTTCCTGATGATATGATCCGATACCTCAAAAAACTCAAGAGAATCTGTCAAAAACCTGCTTTCACTCTGAATACCCTTTCTAAATTAGGTCCTTCCATCTCTCTTTATCTGTTATTTGATTTTTCTTCACATAACTCACAACTGTCTGATCTTATACATTTACTTATTTAATGAATTTTGCTTAACTCCCTAAACTGTGCCTTAGGGATAAAGGTTTTTTGCCTCCCTTGTTCATCACAATTTCCCAGAACTCAGCAGAGCAAGAATGCAAATATTTGTTGAATACATGAAGGAGCAACTGTTTTTCATATCACAGGGTGGCTGTTTCACCTCTTTGGAAAAAGTGTGCACATTTTTGTTATCTTATACATACAAAGGCACACACACACCTGTGGCAAGAAAGAATTTTCACATGTTAACTATTGTGTTTATTTTCCATGTTATTCTTGGTTGACAGGGGACATATAAGGCCCTGTGGAAGGTTTTCCTAGAGTACAGAAACAAAAAATCTAACTAATAACATTTGGTATTCATAAATTCAAAGTTATACAATAAATACATTCAGAATAATATTTTGTGATTTATCTTATCTTCCATGCCCAGCCAATAACACACTCTATGCTCTCAAATTTTTTAGTTTGAGACAGTAGAAATTTAAAAACTGATGATGAGGAAGGACTGGGTCTGGTAGAAGTAACGGATAATTACATTAGTTATTCGTTCCCTCATAGTCTAGCATGTTGTGAGAGCAGGAGAATAGGCCTAAGTATATGGCTCGTACAACCAGATGGTATCAGTAGCACCTATGCTTGGTTGTTCATGAGCACGTATTAACATAGGAAAACCTCAACAACAACAAAAAAGATCCTCATGCCTTTGATGAAGGTTGATAAATGGGTAGAGAAGGTTTCTAAACCTGAAAGAGCCTTTCAGGTGATATGACATATGTGAGCCAGAACATGGAGGCCAGTGAGTGAACTTGGACATCTCTGTAGGTATTAATGGGAATAGTTACATTGGCCTGGACATTAGCTCAGATAGCCTTGTGGCCAATTGTAGTACTACATAAAATTACTTGAATTTAAGCATGACCTGGGGAGAAGGAAGATCCTTCTTATATGCTCTAGGCAATGCTGATTTGACAAAGTTTACTCTCAATTATCTGAATATAAATTTGCGACTAAATTACAAGCAGTGATGGAAGTGTAGATTTTCTTTTTGTGGACAATTCTCTTATAAATAAGAACTTTAAAACCGAGAGTAATCCAAAGCAGGCTGGAACTAGGGACTCTCAAGTAAATCACTTGCGATCCCCCTGTATGGATGTACACATCTGAGGGCAAGCCTCACCATGTGAGGTGCAAGACTGCAAAACTCAAACAGAAAACTATTCGTGAGTGTCAGGAGGAGCTCGGGGCTACCAGGAAGGCTAAAAAATTGAAGGAGATAAAATCTAAGAAGGGCAACATCTCAGAAGAGGGAGCTCTCAATTTGAGTTTGAACTTCTATCAAATACTTGACTGACCCCTAAAGTGCAACTGAATAGGAGATAGTCCAGAAAGTCCTCAGAAAGAAAAACCTGAAAGTGTAAGAAATCCGAGCAGTTATTTCTGCTATTGTTCACTACAGAGGAAACAGAGATTGGAATTCATTTAGTTAGAATGATTGGAGAAACACATTGGCCTTTCCATTAAATTCATAGAAGTGTCAGGCATTTTATAAACAAAAACACAGATTATAAGACATAATGAAAGTCATTTCACAATGACAGAAAAGGTAAATTTATCAGGGAAATAGCAATCATAAACACATACCCACTTATAGCAGATTTTTAAAGTACCTAAAGTAAAAACAGATAGGATTAAAGGTAGAAATATACAAATTGATGACCTAGTTGGAGATTCTAATACTCTTCTCTCAGTCTCAATATATATAGCAAACAGATAGACATCAACAAGGATATAGAAACATCAACCTTGTGAAGTAGTTTGAACTCATTATCACTAATAGAATCTTACACCCAAATTTCAGAAAACAGAATCTTTTCAAATGCACATGGAAAGGGCATAAAGAAGTATCATACCATAATGCAAGTACCAATACACTTCAAAAGTTGAAATCTACTATCACAACAGAATTTAGAAATCCATACTGTTAAGGTATAAGGTATCCAGAAAATTACCCACAAAACTGAAAGTTTATCAACACACTTTTAAACAATCATGGGTCAAAAAGAAATCACAAAAATATTACAAAAAAATATTTCAAAGAGAATAAAAATTTGAAAAATACCAAAATTTATGGAATGCAACTAAAGGGCTGCTTAGAAAGGTATTTATAACTTTAAATTCATATATATATATGGACTTTAAATATATATTTAATGTCCAAAGAAATCTATTAACTGAGTTCTCCAACAATAAAAAAGTTACTTTCAAATAAGTGAAAAGAGAAATAATGTGTCTATTTCTTTTACATGTTCTTTTCCAACCTTTATGTCAGTTGATATTTTACATTGAAAATTGAAAGAAAAAAATAAAAAATTTTACTTTACTTCACATATAGTATAAAAAAGAATTCGTTTTATTTTTTAAAAATGAAAAATTGTCAGAGCCACATTTCTCATCTACAAATCAAAAACACTACATTTACATTTTCTTTTTTAGTAAAATTAATAACATTGTGTTTGCTTAAAAATGTATAATGAAGTATGATTACGAACTAGGCCCATTTTCCCTCAGGAGTATTGACTTAACACAGGTACCAAATATTTCTTGTACAAAGACATTTTTTTCATGAGTGCTTTAGATAATAATGCAACATGGTCACGTTTGCCCTTAGTTTGAAATAAACCAATTTAAATTTGACAATATTGACACTATTCTCCTCTAGGACATGTACATTTTTGCAAGGTGGGAGTTTCCAAATTCTGCCTTATAAGCCTGCACCCTGCCAGAAACACCACATACTTCTTTGATACTAGACATACATGTCACAGTTTCAGATTAGGTAGGAAATGTAAGAAATGAATGCCAGCGCTGTTAAAAATTCTCATTGCGAATTCAAAAAAACACTTATAGGTAAGAGGGAGAAGATGCCATAATTCTATTTCATATTTCCCTGGATGACTAAATCATTCTCCCTCTACTTTGTCTTATTTTACATTAATACTATGAGAAGTTATAACAGTGACAACAGGTATCACAAATTCAGAAGCCAATGATTTCATGTAACATAAATAAGTAAATGTGTGTGGGTATAAATAACAGGGAGTGGTGTCAATGATGGTGACCTGGAAAGCACATACTTTCTTTAGGGACAGTAGCCACTTAGCTTAGCACAGTCCTTCCAGAACTTCTGTGTTTTTGTAAGAGGCAAAATATCCAAATTTTTATGCAAAATCTTCAATTTTTAAACTAATGTTTCAAAAAATCGTAGATGCTGTTCAACTAAAGAAAACTCAGTCTGTGACCCAAAATTTTCAGTGAAATGTCAGTTTACAACCTGTGAAATAAAGGTATATTTTTAAATTTATCTTACTTATCATACATTAATGAGGGATTTTTATCACTTCCTTCTTTTTTTTTTAAGCAACAAAACAACGAAAGACATGGACACTCAAAGAGTTAGTCATACAACTGTCTTGTACTTTTAATTCCGGAGACAGTTCTTTTTTCTTTAAATCATCAAACTGGACTGCTAATCATTCAAAAATGGTGGCCAGTGAAAATCAAGTTTAGGTTAGGGAACAGACAGAAAGCAAAGTTGGTTCTTTTTCCCAACCCTTTGTCTTTGTGATCTACCTCTAATCTTTCTTTTTTTTTTTTTGAGTTGGAGTCTCACTCTGTCGCCCAGACTGGAGTGCAGTGGCTGCTCCCGGCCACCGCAGCCTCGACCTGCTGGGCTCTGGTGATCCTTCCACCTCAGCCTTCCGGGTAGCCGGAATTGCAGGCATGTGCTACCATGCCCGGCTGATTTTTTGATTTATTGTAGAGATGAGGTCTCGCTCCCCAGGCGGGTCTCGAACCCGCAGGCTCAGGCAATCCACTCACCTCAGCCTCCCAAAGGTGCAGGATTACAGGCTGAGCCACCGAGCCTGGCTCGTATCTACCTCTAATCTTTCCATATCACTATTTATCTTACTTATCCTGTCCCAAGCCCCATAGTGAAAAATAAAAATGGTTTCAAAAGTTGCAGTAGGAGATAAGGCACTTAAGGCTATTGGATATAACTTGCAATTTAAAATGGAATACCAGGAAAAGGTAAACATTTAACTGAATTACATAATATAGAAATTTAAGACATCTGTCTTTAGGCCAGGTGGAAAGCTGGAGAAGACAGAGAGGTTTATAGACTCACCAAAAGGAATGAATCTTGTATTTTTCTTTGGTGGCTGCCATTGACTACATTCTATACTGGAATCAAGTGATACTTGAGGATTTTGAGTCCGAGTTTTAAAATCTCCTAAAGGCATTCTGCTCTTTCCTTTGGTATAACTTTTAAATCTAGAGGGAAATAGAGACAGTTGTGTGTGTGTGTGTGTGTGTGTGTGTGTGTGTGTGTGTGTTTTACACAATGACTCAACCATGTGTCAATTCTGAAATATTATGGTACAGTAATCTTAACAAATAACATATTAATAACTCAACTCTTCACTTATAGATTTTAATTGGGAGAAGCACTGTTATCAGAAAATTTGGAAAAATGCAATATGCTAGGAAAAATTGGTGCTTTGTGCAATTCACTACCAAAAAGGCTATTATGAAGATATGTCATTTTTGCATTTGCTACCTAACTGGAAATTTTAATCTATGATTCAGGGAAATTTTAGTGAAATTTAAAATAACTGTTAGGAAAAATGTCTAATTTTCTCCTTCTCCTTATTTGTAACTATGTATGGGTCACTAGATTGTAAGGGTTCTTCCAGTACAAATGCTGACATGACTAACCATATGGTGAATTATAGTTGTCCAGTGAAGCACATCTGTCTTTTTCTGGGATATGATAAACAGACTTAAATCCATCAAACAATCTCTCCTTTCAGAGACTTTTAACAAAAGGTATCACAGTTTGAAATGCATTTTGAAATAATTGGTGAAACTGCATATCATCAAGTCTGGGTACATTCACACCAGGATTTCTCCATTTATACAGATGCAATACAAAATAAGTGTGATTGCAATTTCCCAGCATTACTTAGAAATTAGAATGAAGAGACATCAACATTATGACTGAGAAACATACATACTCATCGAGACCATATGTATTCATATAATTATCTTATTTTTGTTTAAGCAAAAATAATAAATGTAACCAAGTAGAAGAATAGAAGATGTATGGAGAATGATAGTCGTTCACTTCTGAAAAGAATAATGCAACATGTCAATACCTGTTTTCAGCAATTTATTCACTTACAGAAGCCATAATTGTTGCATTAATTATTTTCTGAAGCTGACATTCTTGGCCAGATGAAAATATACAGCCACCAAGGACAAGCATTCTTTTCTTTTACTAAAGAGATGAAAAAAAAAAAAAAAAAGCCTTTCTACTGAGGAGAAATGTGACTTAGGCCAACAACAACCTCAGAAGCAATCATTTGTCTATAATAATAATTTTAAAAATGTCAACACAGAGGAGAAATCATACTCTTCTGTAGCTCTTTGAAATTCTCAACCTTAGCAGGGACTGGATCCATTGAAATAGAAACAAAAATAAGAAAGTAAGTAATATTCCTTAAAAAGAAAACACCTTCTAAAAGAGAAAACCATGAAATATCTTATGTAGGAATGAAAAATGAATCATGTTCCTACTCTCTAATTTTTCCATTTTTAAGTCAGATGTTGAAAGTCAACTCCATTCAAAAAAATTTTTTTTTTCTCAAAGTTTAATGCAAGTAAATCCAACTTATTGGGAATCAATTAGAAAACACATATCAGGTACCCATATTATGCCTGACACTTTGCTAGGCACTAAGAAATGTAGACATATAAGATGTGTCTCTTCCCTTTCGTAGTTTATAATGTAGCTGGAAAGATTAAAAGCAACAGACAGCACAAGAGTAAATGTAACATGAGTAACAGTTGAATTTGGATGGTGCCAGAAATTTATTGCATGGGATGCGCTAATTACCAAAACAAATTGATGGGCTACATTACTATTCACTGTTTTAACATTTATGTGTTTTTGTACTCTATCTTTTGGTACTCACTATAGCTTTACTGTGGGGAAAAAGATCTATCTGAAGGCATGTGTGTGAACAGTAGATTAACTGGATTGCCTAGGGAATGAAGGCAAGTAGATTTTATTCTTATTTTTTTTTTCACGGATTATTGTTTAAATAAGGAGAAAATGCTTTCTTTCTTCCACATGATGCTGTTAAAAAGGTTTCATAAATGGTTTTATGGACATTTCTTCCTCACGAAATATACAAGATAAGAATTCTGGAAAAGTCTTGTAGTCTGTGTGGGGAACATGGGGGGTTAGGCAGATCTTTTAAAACATATCCAGATCAGTAACAAAAATAGCAATATAATTTATTTACAATGTCACACTTTAAAAAAGAATATGTTAAATCTCTAAAATGTAAAGAAATGTTATAAATAAAGGCATTACTTTAAATATAAAAAATGTAGATAATTTGATAAAAAGGGATGCAGGAAAATGTGAAGCTGCAAAACTTATGGACATAAAGTAAAAATGCACAAATATTGGGAGAAACACTTCTAAGAGAGAGCAGATGCCCAAACTGAACTAAAGAAAAAAAAAAAACTATTGACTTATTAAATAGCACCTAATTTCTCTGCTCCTGGCTTCATTCAGCTTTGCTTGTAGACTTTGCATTCAGTTGCTATTACTTGGTGGTAAAAATCATTAACTTGCTGGAAAAATTGTGCTTTCTACATTAAGATGACAGTATTCTCCTATTTACCAATCATTTATGAGCTAATTTACATTACAGAAACACATTGCAGCAGAACAACTTCAACTGCGTTTCTAAAGAAAACTTAAATCATTGATTACTTTTGGATTATCAAAGGGATACTTTTGCTTTATCTAATGATACCAGGATGTTAATATTCACCAAAAACTGTCTCAATAGGCTTTCACATATTATTGGAGAAAAAATATACCAAAATAAATAACTGTAACACAACATGGTAAATAGTAACACTGAGACATAAAGAAAATAAAACTTTAAAACTCCTGAAAACAAAGCTTCAGTGACTTTGTATAAGATAGTTTCTCTCCCTTTTCAAGGCTGATGATTTTTTTAACTGCATTGCTATGGTTTGACTGTATGCCCCCAAAGTTCATGTGTTGGGAACTTAATTGCCACTTTAAGAGTATTAAGATGGAGGGCTTTTAAGAGATGATTAGGTCTTCATGAATGGGCTAATGCTGTTATCAGGGAGTAGGTTAATTATTACAGGAGTGGGCTTCTGATAAGTTTGGCCTTTTTCCTCTCTCTGTCTCATGTATGCACTTTCTCACTATGGGATGCCTTCTGCCCTGGGATGACCCTTGCCAGATGCTGGAGCCATGCTCTTGGACTTTTGAGCCTTCAGAACTCCAGTCTCCATCGTTATAAATTACTTAGTCGAGGTATTCTGCTATAGCAGCAGAAAATGGACTATGACATATATATTAAAGTATACAACTTAGCCAGGCTCGGTGGCTCAGTCTGTAATCCCGTGCTTTGGGAGGCTGAGGTGAGTGGATTGCCCGAGCCTGGGGGTTTGAGACTCACCTGGGCAACTTGGCAAAACCTCATCTCTACAATAAATAAAAAAATCATCCGGGTGTGGTAGTGCGCGCCTGTAATTCCGGCTACTCGGAAGGCTAAGGCGGAAGGATCGTCGGAGCCCAGCAGGTCGAGGCTGTGGTGGCCGGGAGCGGCCACTGCACTCCATTCTGGGCGACAGAGTGAGACTCCAACTCAAAAAAAAAAAAAAAAAAAGTATACAACTTGATGATTGGCATATGTATATATCTTATAACAACAAGGAAGAATCTCCTTCTCTATGAAGCTTACCTTGATTACTAATAGGAAAACTATGTACGTCTCTGGCTAACCACTATACCTTGTACAGGCCATGTCTGATGTGTGTTTAAATGAGGATAGATAAAATAATCAATGACATATTTTAGTCAGTAAAATTAGTGCTGGTATGGTTCATAGTTGTAAGTGTTCAATAAGGACTTGCTAAATCAAGAAGGATTTGCTTATCTCTGCCTAGGAGATTTGGGGATGGAATAAGAGAAAAAGTAATTAATTGTGCTGTTCTGTAGAATGAATTCAGGAATTGAACATGCAAGCGATTGTTATAGGTAATGGGGACCATTAGAACAAAGCAGCAAAAGCCACAGTGACATTAGTTCTGGTAATATCAGTTGTAACAAAGTTAAAATTTGAGGACCAAAATGTCTGCAGACTTATCTTAATAACACAACTAATCAGCCAGAGTGTACTTCTGTTGCTTCTAACTAAAAGGCTTAAATTACAGATAAGAGTAGAGATTTTTTATTGGTGTTTAACAGTGGAAATTTATTTTATAGATATTAATTTATAGTATATAAATAACCAAAAAATATTACCCATTTCTTATTTAGTTTCCATAACACATAAAATTTAAAAGTACACGAATTAACTGAATGGCTTACATATGATAGTCATTTCAGCATAATCTCTGTAATTAATTTTAATTGAAAATATAAATAACAAAAAACAATTCAGTACTTTTAGCTGTCTTCCTATTACTGTAATAAAAATGGGGGTGCTTGTAAATATAAAATATGAAATAACACAAAGTAAACAAAGTTCTTTCTACCCTTTCTGTTCCTACTTATCAAACCTATCCAGATGTAACTCAAGTATTATCACCTTTCCAGATGTAACTCAAGTATTATCAACTCTGGGATATTTTCTTAAGATCCATCAAAAGAGAATTAAAACATCCCTGCTTGTGTCTTTGTTATTGCATAATACTTATACTAAAAATGACTTGTCTTGACAATTGGTAGTCTGTACACCCAACTAAACTATTAGTTTCTAAAGATCATGATTTATTCATCTTTATATCTTGAGTCCTTTTTGGAGTTCTTGTAACACTGTGTTCAGTATATTTTGAAAAAATTGAGTGGATAAATGAATGAATGAAAGAAATAAGTGTTTTGAAAGCAATAATGAAACTCTAGGAAATGAAATTAATGTAGGAACACAACTACAAATTACACTTAATTCAGTTGTGGGAACAAAAAAAGAAATATCATGTGACTGTACATGCTGAAACATTCTGATGGCAAAACTAGGGTAGTTCAAAACATGGAAAGCTCTGCAAGAGAGAAGAGAGCCAAAAGTTTCATGTAGAAAGCATAGGGGACATTGCCAAAGATGTTAGATGTGAGAGAAGATGAGGGGGAAAACTATTCATTAAGACTTTAAATCATCCTTTCCCAATTCTGTCAGGTAATGACCTTGGTGAGAGACTTGACACTGCCACTATTTCAATTACTTCATTTGAAAGATGAGGAATCAAAGATCAGGGAATTTAACTGACATCTATATTATTGAGTGGTCAAAAAACCAGGTGGGGAACCCCAGTTAGAACTGGGGCAACCAGGGCTGGATTCTCTATCACAAAGTACAAAAAATATGTTTTGAAGCTATTCTCTGCAGTGTTGCTTTTGTTGTTGTTAGCGTTTTGTTTTCGTTTTGAGTCCAGTTATTCTGCAACCCTAAGGGGCAATGATTGCTGTGGAGAGCTGGCACGGTTAGCACTAAAACACAGATTTAACATATTTTCAGTCTAATATTCCAATTTAGTATAGTGGTTAGAGTATTAGCTTTGAAAGTGATATCAACCTGTGTTAGATTTCTGCTATCATAGCCTGCAGTTGTGTGGCCGTGGACAAATTACTCCCTAAATATGAATTTTCTAATCTGTAAAACAAGAGTAATAAGAATGTTCAATTCACACTGTTGTGAGGAGCAAATAGAAGTTTTCTGCCATGACAAATGCTGCTCTCTCTTTTTCCCCATCTACCTTTTTGCCATTTCTGTTAGATGTATACTTTTTAGAAATATTTTACTACGTAAGCAGTTCTTCATAAATCTTTTTGAGAATCTTCTTCACATACCCCTGCTCCTATCAGATTTGTGATCACTCCTACCTTAAACAATCTCTTACAAAACCTCAACAAATTGCCATGATACATATTAGAAAAGGTACTTCCTGAGGCCCCACTGTACCCATTCCTAGACAGGCCTTAGTCAGAAGATAACTTCTTTGTGTAAGGTTGTGAAAGGCTCATTTCTTCAGGCCAACAGAGCCCCAGGCACAGAAGCAGAGTGGGCTGGACTGCAGCACCCACCAGCAACAGCACTTGCCACCAAACCTGGCAGTAGGTTCATTCAGCATCAGTCCTAGATCCAAAACTATGTGACTACAGGTGTTTTGGAATTTGATTCTAGGAAGGTAGTCTGGTATATATGTGTGTGCATTTTATAACACACTGGTAGAGTTAGGAATAGTATACCATAATCAAATACATTAATATTTCTGCAGCAATTGTATGCATAGTCACATAATAAAGAATAAATAAAAACTAGAAATATCCTCATGCCAGTTTTGGTTTGCCTCCAAATGAGAGTTTAGGTTAGGTTAAGTTTTGCCTGAACACAAAGACACACACACACACACACACACACACACACATATCTTCTCTAGTCAATTTATACATTTTTTGAAAACTAGATTTATAATTTATTTATCTTATAATTCCTCTAGCACCTATCACCTAACCTTCAAATAGTAGATACTATTTGATTGAATTGAATATATATATGTAGACACATATAATATGATAAATAATATATTAAAAACGAGAGATGAAAGACAACTAAATATTAATTATCACACACTAGCAAATACGTCAAAAAATTTGTATTTCTTTTCTCCCTTTGGCTGCCATATCCCTAGGAAACAGGCAGGTAGCTTAGAAGATAAAATCCACACTTGTGACTTTTGCTTAGCAGAAACTCACATTCTAGGAGCAGAAACCAGTGCTTATTTGTTTTGCTTCATTATCCTAATGAAAAAGATAAGATTTTCAGGGATTTGTCATTGAATCACAGACATGGAAGCATTCTACTCAGTTTTGTTTTGTTTTTTATGTTTATTATAAAGATGTGGGGTACATTTCAGGGTTAGGTATATAAACATTGATCATGCAGGTACCCTTGTTGATGAGGCATGCCCCTCCCTCCCCTAGCAGTTTCCCTCAACTGCAATCCCACCCCTCTGATAGTTTCCCACTACTGTCAATCGCTTTATGTTTGTATCTGTGATTATAAATATGAACAAATAACTATTATTTCAGGCAAATTAATCTAAATCTAGTTAACCCAAACTTAGCTTGCATATACTGGTATCTTTATTACATACTGATATCTTTATTACATAAAATGTGCTTATATAAGAAATAGTTACCATTAAAGTAGAGCTTATGTTTTATGTATTGAAGGGAGTATCATGTTTTAATATCTATACATTATAGAAATCTACACACTTTTTCTCTCTGCATAAATAGCAAAATGCCCTTTCTTGATAGTCCTTGAAGATGAACAATTACTGTAAAAAAAGTGCAGCTATTTTCAGAAGTAGACAGAAACTTTTGCATGGTGATAAAATCAAAAGGCCCTGGTATCTAGGTAACAGTAAAACCTCATATGCTTGTTGTCATTCATTTGCATGATACACAAATAAAAACATATAGCCTTAAAGTTCAACTTCTATACCCACTTCACAATAGAAAGTTCTCTTATTCCAAACAACTTTTGAAGTTGGTGGAAGTTAGTAGGAAAAGTATAGTAATACATATGAATAACCAATATATGCATATACTCCTATGGTAAAATTACTTGATAGAGTAAATTGAAATGATATCAACCACTACTTAATCACCATTTCAGGAAATTTCCTAAATTCTTTTCTTTTCTTCTTTTTTTTTTTGAGTTGGAGTCTTACTCTGTCGCTTAGACTGGAATGCAGGGGCACGCTCCCGGCCACCGCAGCCTCGACCTACTGGTCTCCAGCGATGCTTCCACCTCAGCTTTTCAAGTAGCTGGAACTACAGGTGCACGCTACCATGCCTGGCTAATTTTTGATTTATTGTAGAGATGGGGTCTCGCCAAGTTGCCCTGGCCAGTCTCAAAACCGCAGGCTCAGGCAATTCACTTGCCTCGGCCTCCCAAAGAGAAATTCTTTTCATAACAATTGGTACAGAGTTTTTATTGTGTAGTATCTAAGATTATGGACCACTAAATGATAATATCTGTATATACCTAGTGATATTGTTTGGATATTCTTCCCTTCCAAATCTCATGCTAAATCTGATCCCCAATATTAGACGTGGATCCTGGTGGGAGGTGTTTGGGTCACGGGGGTGAAAATCTCATGAATGTCTTGGTAGCTTCCTCACTGTAATGTGTCCTAACTCTATAGCTCCCATGAAATCTGATTGTTAGAATGAGCCTGGCACCTTCCCTCCCTTTCTCTTTCATCTGCTCCCCTTCATCTTCTGCCACAAGTTTAAGCTTCCTGAGACGCTCGCCAGAAGCAAATGCTTGAGCCATGTTATTTGTACAACCTGCAGAACCGTGAGCCAAATAAACTTCTTTTCTTTATAAATTACCCAGCCTCAGGTATTTCTTACGGCAACCCAAACAAAGACACCTGCCCACAGAGTCAATCATGAATTATTTAGTAGAAAAGATCACTGAGAGCATGTTTGCCTTAGTCTGAGTCCCTCAGAACACAGACTGAGATGACACTTTGGGTTCTGCTATCTTATCTGGGAGGTGGTCACAGCAGTAAGAGGAAGGGAGGGTCAGAGGGAAAATCCGTAAAGTAGGCATTTTCAAATTAGGTGCCCTTGTGGACAAATGGTACTCAATCTCACTGAAAATTAGAAATACATATAGATTACATGAACATTCCTTCAAAGGATGGAAGGCTGGGTCATTTCTCCAATGACTTATTTCCTTTGTTCAGGTGGGTTCCTTGGGCATTAACTCCCTTGTTTTTGTACTATATCTTCACTTGGGTTGATTAAGAGACAGAAGGAAATCTTGCTACATAGGTTGAGACTATTTGCTGTTTAAAAGAATGGGCCTTATACCTAACCCTGAATTGTACCCCACATCTTAAAAAAAAAAGAATGGGCTTCATAATCTGTTGAGAGTGTTTCTAAGTACAAAATCAAAAGTGTGAGCCTTACCACTCACAAACACATGATTTATTTATTTCTATTGTTATAACTCATATAAATTATTTTTTAAGAAAGTAATGAATTTGAATATACACACATCACACATTTTTTACAGTAGTCCCCCTTTATCTTCCATTTTTCTTTCAAAGGCTTCAGTTACCCGTGGTTGATTATGGTCTGAAAATAGGTGAGTATAGTACGGTAAGATATTTTGAGAGAAAAAGACAGAGAACACACACATATAACTTCTTTTACAGTACAGTGGATATTATGGATTCATGGCTTCTGTACCTATGGATTCGATCAATCACAGATTAAAAATCTTCAGAAAAGAAAAAGATGGGTGCATGTGCACTGAACATGTACAGACAGTTTTTATTATTTCCTGAATAATACAACAATTGTTAACATAGCATTTACATTGCATTGCTATGCAAAGATATAATAAGTAATCTAGAGATTATTTAAGTATATGGGAAGATGTGCAAAGGTTATATGCAAATACCACATCATTTTATATAAGGGACGAGCATTTGTGCATTTTGATATCTGTGAGGAGTTCTGAAACAAATCCCCCATAGATATTGAGAGACAGCTGTGTGTTGTCAAGATAAAAACCCTCAAGCACCTAGGCACAGAAGGAACATGTCTCAAAATAGTAAGCACCATCTATGACAAACCCACAACTAGCATATTGCTAAATGGACAGATACTGGAAACGTTTCCCTTGAAAAATGGAATAAGACAAGACTGCCCACTCTCATCCCTCTTGTTCAACATCGTGTTGGAAGTCTTAGCTAAAGCAATAAGACAATAGAAGGAAATTAGAAGTATTCAAATAGGAAACGAGAAAGTTAAGTTATCCCTCTTTGTAGATGACATGATCCTATACCTAGAAAACCAAAGAAAATCTGTCAAAAACATTCTTGCATTGATAGAGGATTTTGGCAAAGTCTCAGGGTACAAAATAAATGTGCAAAATACATTTGCATTCTTATATACCAACAACAAGCAGGTGGAAAACCATATAAAAGCACAATCCCATTCACAATAGCCACAAAAAAATTGAAATACCTTGGCATCTTCCTAACAAGAGAAGTAAAACACCTTTACTATGAGAACTACAAAACACTGCTCAAAAAAATCCAAAAAGACACAAATAAATGGAAAAATATTCCAACCTCATGGATAAGAGGAATCAACATTGTTAAGATGTCCATCCTACCAAAGGCAATCTACAGATTCAATGCAATACCCATTAAATTACCAACATTATTCTTCTCTGACGTGGAAATGACAATACAGAAATTCATATGGAAACATGAGTGAACACAAATAGCCAAAACAATCCTTAGCAAAAGAAACAAAGCAGAAGGTATCATCACACTTCCAGATTTCAAACTTTACTATAAGGCTGCAGTAATCAAAACAACCATATTGGTACAAGAACAGGCATACAGACCAATGGAACAGGATAGAGATTCCGGAAGCAAAGCCTCGATTTCTCAACCAACTCATCTTTGTCAAAGCCTCCACCAACAACCACTGGGGAGAGGGGAACCTATTCAGTAAATGGTACTGGGAAAACTGACAGACCACAGGCAGAAGACTAAAACAAGACCCCTACCTATCACAGTACACAAAAATCAACTCTAAATGGATCAAAGATCTAAATGTAAAACCTCAAACTATAATACAGGAGATGCCTTTATGGAAATTGGAACTGACCACTAATTCCTGATCAAAACTCCAAGTGTCCATGCCATAAGAGATAAGATAGACGAGTGGGACCTCATCAAATGGAAGTTTCTGCAAAGCATAGGAAATCATCAAGAGAGCGGAGAGACAGCCCACAGAATGGGGGAAAAAAAACTTGCCAACTGTATATCTGGCAAAGACCTAACATCTAGGATCTACAAAGAACTCAAATGTGCTGAAATAAAACAACAACAACAACAACAACAGCAACAACAAATCCCCAGTCCCATTAAAAAGTGGGCAAAAGACATAAATAAACACTTGTCAAAAGAAGATATATGGGCAGCCAACAGACACATGAAAAAGTGCTCAGCCTCACTCATCATCAGAGAAATGCAAATCAAAACCACATTTAAATACAACCTAATCCCAGAAAGAGTAGTCATCATGAATAAAACAGACAACAACAGATACTGTTGAGGATGCAGAGAAAAAGGAACACTTCTACACTGTTGGTGGGAATGCAAACTAGTACAACCTCTTTGAAAGAGAGTGTGGAGATTTCTGAAAGAACTACAAATTGATCTTCCTTATGACCCAACAATCCCCCTATTGGGAATATACCTGGAAGCACTCAAATCATTCTACAAAAATGATTACCTGCATTCTCATGTTTGCTGCTGTTCTATTCCTACAGCAAAAACATAGAACCAACCATGCTGCCCATTGAAGCAGGACTGGATTAAAAAAACTTGGTACATTTACACAATGGAATATTAGGCAGCCATAAAGAAAAACATACGGACTTTGCAGCACCTTGGATGGATTTAGAGTCTATCATACACAGTCTTCTACCACAGAAACAAAGAACAGAGCATCATATGTTCTCACTCATAAGTGAACTTTGAACAACTACCATAATACTATAAGAAAGTGATTGGCAGTAGTGGGAAACTGCCAGGGGGTGGGGTGGGATTGGCAGTTGAGGGAATCTGCCAGGGGAAGGGGTGGCACACCTCTTCAACAAGGATGCCTGCATATTGAACATTTGTATACCAAACCCTGAATTGTACCCCATGTCTTTAAAATAAAAAAATTAAAAGTTAAATAAAGAGTTGTTCTGTTTTATTATTAGTTAATGTTGTTAATCTCTTACTGTATCCAACTTATAAACTTTATCATAGGCATACGTAGGAGAAAACATAGTATACAGAGAGTTTAGTAATATATGTGATTTTACACATCCACTGAGGTCTTGGAACATATTTCCCATGGGAAAGGGGTGACTACTGTATAAATAGCCATGGGACATGTAATGAAGGTGGTACATTCTGAGAAATATAATGTTGGATGAATAATTTTTGTTGTGATGTGAACATTGCAGAGTGTACACAAACAGATGGTACAACCTACCACACACTTAGGTAAAATAGTATAGCCTTTTGCACCTCGGCTACAAGTCTGTGCAGTATACTACTGTGCTGAATGCTACAGACAATTGTAACACAATGGTAAGTATTTGTGTCTTCAAATATAGAAAGGGTACAGTAAAAATACAATATTATAATTTTATAGAACCATTTGTCACACATGCAGTTCGTTGTTGACTGAAACACCACTATGTAGCCTGTGAATATATATATACATATATCCCCTACACACCTATATATGTATACACACGTGCACATATAAATTCCTGTAAATTCATGCATATGCTTTGTGTCACACTCCTGAAGCACAGAGGAATTGCCACTCTCAAAACTTCAAATGGAAATACAAAAATTTTAGTTGATGCTATTACAAAGAGCTCTTGTACCCCCTTGAATCAGCACTAATCTGATTATGTTCCCATAGCGTGGCTACTGAAAAACCTCTGTTGGCACTCCCTACCCACAACCCAAGATGGACTCCTGACATGAAAAGGAAGATGGCTTACCAGAATCCAATAAGGGTTCCATAAAATTATAATATTGTATTTTTACTGTACCCTTTCTATATTTAAAGACACAAATACTTGCCATTGTGTTATAAACAATAATTAAGGGCAATAAACAATAATTAACACATTAAGTAGAAAATGAAAGATGAATTTGTTTGATAGTCAGTTTGACTGATGTATGGCAAAAAAAAAAAAAAAAAAAAAGACAGACAGTCCTAATCTTTAGGAAATAATTACCTGTGGGGCAGCATTGAATGGGTTATAGAACATGACCGTCATGATTAGATTTGCATTTCAGAATGATCACTTAGGTTAGCTTAAGGAGAATGTGCTAGAAACAATAGAGGCTAAGGCTAGGAGATAAAAGAAGAAGCTAGTACAGAAATACAGAAAGGCTAAAGAACAGGTGCAGTAGTGGGAGTATTTTAGAGAGGAGGGGAAAGATTGTAGGACTATTAATGCAGCATAATAGGAAAACTCGGTAGCCACCTGAATGTTATGAATAAGAGAAAAACAGGTCTGTCAGATGTTTGCTGGTTTTGGCTTGTGTGACAAGGTAGATGGTAAGGTGACAAAGCAGACATATAAATCCATCTCTTCAGATTTCAAACCTGGCATACTTTCTATTACAGCAAACTTTATTGTCTAATTCTCAAAAGAAAATAAATATATGACTTTTTTTCCCAAATTGTTTATTTGCTTTATTATTTCCCTTATTTTTCAAAATAAAAATCTAAAGGAGTCTCACAGGTAGCCTTGTTCTAATTACCCCCAATTCACTTGATATTTGGATGGAGTAATTTGCTTAAATTTATTTCCTTATAATGGATTGACTTGTCTAGCCAGTCAATAAATGCAGCACTGGGACTCTGTATATTTCTCCTAGTATTATGTTATAGCAACTGACAATAATAATAGTAATAATTATCCAATTTCAAGATGGAGAAGTACCTTTGACCTCTATTTGATCCTCCTGGTCTATCTAAGTCTGATTCAGCATTGATTTCTTTCCCAAGGAAGTTGCTATAATCATGTTATGGCTGATTTATCACAATATGCTTGCTGGCTAGTGATTTCTCATCTTGAACTTGCTTCTTTCTTTTATTTTTTTCTCCACTAAAAGACATATTGAAATGTTCTGTTTATTTTTTAAAAATTTGAGTTTTAACTTTTAAAAATTTTTTCAAAGCAAGGAAAATCTCCCAGTGTTATTCCATATTTTTTACAGTGGGAGGTGTAAAGTGACCTACAGTCTTTGAGAACTATTCTAATTGTACTATATGGTTTGGCAGGGCAAAAATCAAATGTAAATAAAATAAATAAAGCTTTCTACAGGAAATCCAATTTAGATTGTAAATATGGTAATGAAGGAAGGACATATGTTCAGAAATCACTAGGTCAGGTTCTAGATTTTTCCAGTAAGTATTTTTGTGATTGGAGAATATCACTTAATCTTTTTGGTTTTCATACGTTTGCTTATAAATTTTTAGTTGAACTCATCGTGCGCTCAAAAATTTCACATCTAATCATTTAAAGCACATCTAAAACTTGTGATAATAATAAATATAATGGGAAAATCATGACTGTAACCTAGTGTAGGGCTTCATGCTTGTTAGTACATAAATAAGAACTTATTTATCATTCATAAAGGGTAAAGATGTCACTGCTAGTGGACTACAAGCTGATATTCTAGGAGGAATTAAAAAATAAAGCCTATCTCTAAAATTATCCAGTCGCTAACTCCTCACTTTACAGATGACAACACTGAGGATCAGAGAACTAAGGTAATGTGATCAAGGTTCACATTGTTTATCAGTCCCTCATTCAGAGGTCTTCAAGTCAAGTCTTTTAATTCCCAATCCAAGCCCTCTTCCTAATGATTAGCAGTTGCTAAAACAACCATTAACAAGGAAATTAATCAGAAAAGGTCTGATTATGTTGTGCAAACCCACAATGATCAAATCTTGCTGGTTTAAAACAATTCTTTTTCTTCATGCTTGTGGGTTGCTGGGAGCTGTGCTCTGGGTCATTGTCACTTCTAGACTCCAGGATGACAAAACAGTCACAGCCTAGATTTTTGCTCATCACTATGAGAGAATGAAGTAAAATACAATATGGGTCCTAAAACCCTCCTGCAAGGGACAAGTAATTTTCTGTCACATTGCATTGATCAAACAACCCACATGGCTACTCCTAACTCCAAGGAAATGGGAAAGTTAAATCCTACTATGTGCCCAGAGAATGTGACATATTCAAAGAGTGTAATTATGAATGCCATAGCTTGTTTAGCAGGTAGGAAAGAAAAAGAACATGGAAAGTTTAAGTTTGCTTTCTAAGTATGTAGAAAATTTAGGGAATGTTATGAGTCAGATGTATAATGCTCAATTCCTTACAGTTTGTCTTAGAGTCTCTACATGAATCAAACCTCTAGACAACAAGGTGTGCAGTTCCAAAGATTTAGCAGAGTCAATGTCTAAAACAGACTTCACATAGCAGTGGCTTGCTGGACAGATTCAGTCAGTAGGTGGGTTACTTGGGCCACATAGTATGTGTTAAAGTATTGAATTAGTACATGACATTTTTTAAGTGGAGATATTACATACAAAAATTGATTTTTGTTTTTTCTTGAAAAATCATAAGATCTGGTTGGTATGACAATTATACCTCCATGGCAAAAGTTGGTTAGGCCAACTTATATTACTCTGTGTAGCTGGATCAAGAACATTCTAGCTTGTCACAGTCCTTGCAGTTACTCTTTTCTTACAGCTGGATCATGTCACTTGTATAATGCAAATGACCTGTCAGAATCTGCTGCTATCTGTGCACCAAAATGTTCTGTCCCCTTCTTTGGGCTGAAAACTACCTTATATTTCTCAGCTTTCTTTGCACTTGGACTACATGACTCAATCTTTGCCAGTGGAATATGAGTAGAAGTGATGTGAACCACTTCCAGTCCTGGGCCATACACATTTTCAAATTATTCCCTGCCTGAGCTGTCACTGCATGCCTACTCTGAACTATTATTATACCAGCAAAAAATTTAAGTATCCATTGCATTACACTTTCTGAAATGTTGAGGTCTACTTGTTACTACAGTAGTTAGTTAGCCTACTCAGACTAATACATGAGTTGTACAGGCATTTGTGTCTGTACTCACAATAAGCAATTTAGGTTATTCTTTGCTACATTTCTCTCAAAAATGTTCAGGGACAAACTACGCATAATTACAGCTTCCTGTAGCTGGGGCAGAGGGATAGGAGTGAGATATTCCAGGCAAGAGAAAAACAAAAGAAGCAAAACAGAGATATAGGAATACACATCTGAATGTTTGAGAAACACTAGTTGAATCAGTTTGGTTGCCTTTTGGAAAGTAGAAGAAAATGTAAATTTTAAAGGGATGAGAATGCCAGGCTAAGATAATTTAGACTAGACTTTGCAGAATGAATCAATGAATTCTTTTGGGAAATAGAGCACTTTGATCTTTCATTTGTTTTGGGGGCTATCAACTTAATATCAGTGTAATTTCTAAGTAGGCGAGTCTGGAAAAAGAACACTTTGGCAGTGCTATAGACCTACAATTGAGGTAAAGTAACTGCAACTATTTGTTGAGTGCTTTATAAGTCCTGTGTCCTAGGCAAACCACTTTCTATACATTATCTCAATTGACAAAAGTAGTACTATAAGATATTTTACACACAAGAAAAGTTAAAAAACCAAATAGTTTAGCTAAAATCATATATTTATTTAGTGTTGGAGCCAGGATTTGAACTCGAATAAGTCTTTCCTCAAAGTCCGTGCTAAATAACTACTACATTATACTGTATAATACAATCTGAATTTAGGTAGTAATGATGAAAGAACTGATATATGGGAAAGTTTAGCATAGGATTAACCATTAATTTGCATTTTATTGAGATGTTACTAAGCTCAAAGTAATGTGCTTAAAATATTAAACACTGTTTTTGATTACCAAAAAATGTAAAGTCCAGTGGCAGGAGCTTTGAACCAGAGTCAATCTAGACAATAGTCAGGCCATAACAAAATAATTGAATCCGGTTTCATAAAAACGTATCATGGTAACTGGTCTTCAAAGACAGTCCCTGATGAACTATGGCTCCTGGTATTTATGCTTTCGTAAAATTCTCTTGTACATTGAGTTTGGATTGGCCTGGGTCTAGGGTTAGCCAATAGGAGATAGCAGGATGGAAACCTTCCTTGTATCAGTCTAGTTTTTAAGAAGACTGGGAAATCCTGTTTCTTCCTTCTTAGAAAGCTTACTTTTGAGAATGCTAAGGTACCATATAAGATATCTGGCTACACATGGAAAGATGCATGGATAAACTCCCCAGAAGGCCACTTGAAGAGATGGCAAGGTGAGAGAAAGAAACTCAGTCTTCCCAGAATCTCAGTCAAGTCTTCTTATGAATCTGGACCCATCAACCATATAACTGTAACTACACAAGAATTCTCAATTAGTCAGCAGATCAGCAGAATTGACTAACTGATCCCTGACAGTCCTGAATGGTGAGAAGTAACAAATGATAGTTGGTGGTGGTTGTTTTAAGCCCTCAAGATGTGGGGAATTTTGTTACACAGCAATGGATAACTGAAAGAGGGATATTATAGACGTATGAGTTATTGGAAAAGAGTAAAATGAATTTTCTTGAACCATAGGAACAACATAGCGAAAATAACAACAACAATTATACCAATAATAATACAGGCACATTTAATCCAAACCCTTGATTGCAACAGTAACACTGTGTGTTACTCTGAATTCAGAGACAAGAAAAACACATCATGTAGCACTTGAAACAAGAATATCATATCCTTCCTATTATAGCAAAATGCATTGGCTCCTCATTCAATGCATTGAGCCCATAAGGAGGGTTAAAAACTGTTCCCCCAAACCAATGCTATAAAAAAACTCCTCTGATTTATGCATTTCATCTACTCTAATTATCATCATAGTTAGAAATGGCATCCCTTCACGTATAATGAAATAGTCTGTTCAGACAGCTGTCCAGTTACTTCAAATTCCAGTCATCCATCATCTAAATCTGCACAGAGTGGCATGTGTTATTAACCCATTGCTTAAAGGCTACCTGGTTTTGTGACTTCAGACTATAATTGCTGTTCAGAGGACATAATTGCATTGGACTTTCGTTTCTCTGCCTAAAATAAACGAACTGTATGTGGACAAGAGGCTTCAATTCAATCTGTTGCCAACGACTCATGAGATGCAAGTGAGTTGTGCTGCAGGGAAGGCAATTTCTTCCATGAATTTGACATGTAATAAATATCTGTGGAGCGAACATGTGAACTCCATAATCCATTGCATATTGATTTTGAGAGAAAGTGAAGGCTTAACTATTAGTCCTAGATAAATGAAACAAAACTGATCAGGGCAAGGTAAGAATGTATTGTTCCAGAGAAAAAGGAATATGATTGTCTAAGATTGAGTCATAAGCTTTCTATAAACAAATAGTCAATTGGGTAAATGCTAATAAGATATATGATGATTATGGGAATCTCTTTCTCATACATGAAAAACTCCTGTTAATATTACAGAATTTGGACTATGCTTGTACATATGCATAATTTATGGATGGGAATTGGCATTATTACTGATGTGAAACTTGGAATGTCATTGTTGAATAAAAAGACTGTTGAAAGTTTATTTTTAAAATTATTTCACATAGAAATAACATATTCTTTTTACCAACAAAGGCATAAATAGACACAAACACAGAGAAAAAAAAATCTACAAAATAAAAGCAAATGCTTCTTTTATTTGCTCTCACTCTCATTTCTAGTCCCCAGAGATAACTAATGTTAACAGGCATATGACTTTTCAAACACATTAAAAACCCATGCAAAAAATATACACAGACACCTTCTTTTTTTAAAAAAATTTTATTTTAAAGATGTGTGGAACAATTCAGGGTTAGGTATACAGGTGGACATTGTACAGGTAAAGTTTGGGCCTCCCTTTGGCCCCCACTTTGCCTGGTTTGAAAACAGGTACCCTTATTGATGTTTTTGTTTGGACACATTTCTTAAAGGTGGGATTATATGATACATGTTGTTCTGCAACTTGCTTTTGACAGTGACCAGTAACATAGAATGGCTTTCATCACTGTCAATGCAGATAGATCTTCCTTGCTACTTAGATGGTTTGTTGATATTCCAAAGACTGGGTGAAGCAATATATTTAATGCTTTGTCTATTGATGGACATTTATGTCAAGTTCTCATGTAAATATTTCTGTGGCAAGAGAATAGCAATAGTAATATTTATCATTGTAATAGCTGACATTGTCACATACTGTGCACTACTCACTATGCTAAAGGCTTTACGTGGTCACTTAGTTTTCTTAGCAACCGTCTGAGGCAAGTATCGTAATTGCTTTCTTCGGATGAAGTATTGGAGGCTGAGAAAGGTGACACCCTTTATTGATGTGACATAATTAGTCTTCAACAGAACCATGATTTGAACCCAGGTTTGTCTGTGCCTAGATTGTTAGACACAACACAGAACTGCCCTAAACTTTTTTAGTTGCGTTATTAAATAAAATGACTTATCCATTTAAATTTTCACAACATACTAACTCCATTTTGCTCTACTCAAATATTTAGTGTATGCATTTAACTACCATATTTTATTAAAATCACATATAAGATCATATATTAATTTAGAATACAAATTTTCCCACGCTAGCATTTTATGAAGCAGCATTGGGAGATTATCTCATGCGTTGTTGACATTAATGTCTTTAAAATCACAAAAGTCACTTTTGAGCAGTCTTGTCCAACTTTTCAGCACACATCATTTTCACTTTCATTTAAGTTGTGGAGGATATAAGACTTCTTAAAATGAATGAGAGTCTACCCATGGTAATTTTACCCTTAGCTCAAAGAAGTCACTTACAGTATATCGGAATTATTTTTTTCTGCTTTTATTCTTCCTACAGGTATTATATCTGCTTTCCAAAATATAACCATTTCACTTACTGAAATGTCTTTAAAAAGTAGTATGAACTCTTTAATTAATACAAAGACATATAGACTAGAATACTGAAGACTTGTGTTCATCAAGTACCTTATTTTCTACTTTGCTCAGGCAACTATAAGGAAATTCCTGATTTTAGCAACAAATTTACTGGCTCCAGAGAAAGGTCAAATGATTACAGATGCTTACATACACACACACACACACACACACACACACACACACACACACACACACACACACACAATTGAGAACCAAACCAAAACCTAAACCACAGTTGGACCTAAAAAACAAACAAGCAAACAAACAAAACAGGAGTAAAGTCGTACACAACAGTTCTCGAGCTTGAGAATTACTGGTTTGAACTGATCTAAATATCATCAGCATTTTGATCATTTTAGGGATTTGAATTGTAAGCAACAGAGAGCCATTCTAATAATATGAGCAGAAAAATGATTTATTATAACACAGAAAGTAGCTCACATAATCTCCAGGAGGGCTGAGGGCACAGGCTTGGAGATTACATTGCTAGAAAAAAAAAACAAAAACAAAAAAAACCCAAACCAGAGCAACAAATTCAATGTAAAACTGGTACTAGGATAACTCCATTGTCCCTACCAATGGGTGCAGAATCCACACTTCTTTCCAGCTATGTTTGCCTCTGGTCCCTACTGCTAGAAATACTGCCCCACTGCCTCTGAAAACCAGATGAGGCCACCAGAGCTATAATGACCAGTATGGATTTCTATGTAGTGCCTATTTTTTTCATGACATAGGCTTACTGTTCAAAATCTAGTCACCTGGTCTGATTGGCATTCTAGGTCATCTGTCAATGCCATTAGGAGCCTGGAAGTCCAATACACACCATTCTCTTGACTTACAGGATGATGTAAAGGTGGTTTAAATGCTGGGGCTAGCAAAGTAATAAAACATGCTCTCTTCCATTGTTAAGCTGAAGAATTTTATTGTATCATTATTCCTTCTATGCTATGATTTTATCATTTGAAAATAATGACTATTTGTTAACCAAAAACGTTTTATTGTCCTATTAAGAATATTTACATTCCTTAAAATTCTGAAAATATAGACCAGATTTGTACGTAATTTTTATGTTACAGAATAAAAGAGGTTGACTTTAAATTTCTTAAAGAATAAGTTGTATAAACATTGGTTCATCAGTTTCATAAAGGAATTCTCTTTCCTGCACTTGAACTGGCAACAGTTTCATGAGAGCGAAGTTTTCTATACATACTGTATCAAGTTTTTTTATAATCATAATATTTAGAACGTCTGTGCGCTCTCCCCTTTAAAAGTACTTTAACAAACATTAGCTATAATTGTAAAGAGCTTTTGGATCCTTAGGGATGAAAAGTATTATATAAATGTGCCATGTAACCATGACTATTACTTCTGTACATTGCTGCATAAATTATCAGAAAATGAGTAAATGGATTTCAGTCTCATGCACTTGAATGTTAATTGGGAAGAAAAATCTTCTTTTTTCAGTTTGGAGATGACAATTATATCACAGTCTATTTGCTTTAGCAGGTATTCACTCTTTGTTAATCGTGACAGATTATAACCTCAGGTGCACTCTGTGTCTGGAAGTCTTTGTGTGTATCTTGACACGAGGTTTAGTGTCAATTCCGATGTTCAGTCTGCTGTGAAGACATTCTTCAGTATCTCTGGTCTTGCTATATATCACTCATGTACACGTATCTAGATTCTGCTGAAGCAGAGAATCTAATCCAAGAGGTTATTACTTCACTGAGCAGCCATAATGCTCTGTGAGTTTTGTTATTGTTTGGCAATGGATTTCAATAAAGAAATTTCAAATACTATGTTAACAATTTTTTAAAAATATCAAATTCTACACGTATATTGAGAGACAAGCTTATTAATGGTTATTTCTTGGAAACATACCAAGTTTAGCTTTCATTCCAAGAAGTTTAACTTTACAACCATGGCACTCAGTATTTTAGCTTTTCTTAATTTATCCAGGTTTGAGAATAAATCAAATAAGCATAAGCCCTGGCTATTTTAAAGGAATTTTGAAAATTTTCTGAAATATTACGAGTGTTCTTGCCCTTGAATTTTAATATTCAGATTAGTATCATAATTCATCCTTTTTAACATCTCTCCATTTCATTTTCTATGTTTATATTGAATGATGCTAGTGTATCATCCATTATGGGCCTTCTAAACCATCGCATGCTTCTACCAGGCATTAGGCAATTCTGTTCTACTTCATTTAAACAGGGATAAGAATCCTCTCACTATTGAGGGTTAGTATCTGAAACATTTCTCTTGAATCATCACGGGCTGTTTCAACTTGACCCACTTGAGATTCAGCCTGGTTCTGTGCTGTGATTGAAGGAAACAGACCTGGCATAATATAACAGGCATCAGTAGGAATTTTGGCTATTTCAAGATTGTGGCAACTGACAAAGGTTATTGACATGTGTGAATATGGATTTTGAGAGCCATATCTTCTCATTTTTAAAGAGAAGATAGAAATATAGGATTTTCAAATATTAACAATAGTTGGGAAAAAAAGCACTGCACACTTGTGTGGACAAGATTTGGTCTAAGACGGAAAACTTTATAACCTTGGTTTTCCCTCCTTCCTTGACTTCCAGTTTGATATGCAACACCTATACGTCTGTCTCCTCTGTTACAGCTTTGATATTCTCTCTGTCTCTCTCTCTCTCTTTCTTTTTCTTTCTTTTCTTTTTTTTTTTTTTTTTTTTTTTGCTTGAAGGCTTTCCTTTGACTTCCTTCATAGACTCTGTCTGAGTCAAAAGATTCCCATCCTTGGCACTCGTGCTCCTGGGCTGTAATCCTGAGGACTCGCCCCAGTCTGGTGATGGAGTCTCCCACAGCTACCACTTAAGTTTAGGCAAATGGCACTTTGTGCTGGGTCTATTTTGATAGTCCTGAAACCATTCACTTTGTCTCCAGTTTCTCTCTACTTTAATAAAAGCTTTCCACAAGTGACAGACTAATCTTCCCCACAGTGGCTTTCATTGTATCAACTATCTTGCTCAAAATCCCTTAATTGCTTTGCACTTCATAGAGGAAGAGGTTTAAAATCTCACATTAATAAATTGAAGTCCATCACACGGGCTTACCATGGCCCAATCACTGTAGTAAGTTCTTTACATGTATTATCTCATTTAATTATCACATTGAGGTAGATATTATTATCCTTATTCTATGGATGAAGAAACTGAGGCTAATCTCCCATTGACCTCATTTTATATAATAAAAATTATATAATCCTACAATGGCCTGGAATCATATATTTAAAAAAAGAATAAAGAAGAAACACAACCTCAGTTCCTATCCCAGTTCTGCACATTACTAGTCGGTAACTTTTAGAGAATCACTTAAACTCTCTAAGCCTCATCATCACTATCTAGAGAACAAGAAATATTATTTAGGATAAAATATAATGATTTCAAATAATACTTAACAGACATGGGTTGATATAATTAGCTTAAAACAAAACAGAAAAACCCTTTTAATCTCTTAGTAATTTAATATCTAAGGAGAATACCCAATTAAATGTATGTTGGTGGAATTGCAAATTGTCTACATAATGTAATGTCAGGGTTGGTCACATGACTACTCTAGCTCCTCCCTCACATATCTACTCAATACATATATGTACTGAGTGCACTTTATATTCCCAATATGAGAGAGGCAGATGTTCAAGTTGGCTTTCAGTTTCCTGTCATAAGAATAAAAGGAACAGGATTGTATTTATGGGAAAGAGTGACTGAGTTCAGTTTTGAATATGCTACTATTTACAATATTTCAGTTGATGTCTAAGACTATTCAACAGGACAAACTGATATAATGTTACATGGTTCAGAGAATAAAGCAGGGCTAGAGATTAAACTCTGAGAATTTTACATGCAAATGTGTTTATTAAGTGCTATGGGACAGAATAAGAACAACTGGGGAGAGAATTAGAATAATATGCAAACCACAGTCCCAAATATAGCACTTAGAGTTAGAAGTCAGAAGGAGCCAGAAAAGGTGAAGAAAAAAAGGAAGTCAAAGAGACAGAAGAAGAAACAGTCGAGCATGGTGCCAAAGAGGAGGCTGTTTTAAATATTCCACTGGAAGCTTCTGAAGGTTCAGGTAAGGAGTGGAATGAAAAGGGGCCTTTGGATAAGGTGGGCTAGAAGCTTCTGGTGATCTCAGGAAAATAGATATTGATAAATTGGAAGAGCAGAAAACAGAAACCATTATACAGCTACCCTCTTACCGATATGCAAAACTTCATCTTCCAAATGCCATATCCTTTTAAACTACTGTTTAACATTTATGGTTAGTACTGAGAAAAAAACCCAAAAAACACAAATAAAAATATTGATAATCTGAAGCTCCATAAAAGCACTAGGGGCTTGAAAGAGTGTTTTTGGATATTTGGGAAATTGAGGAGTAATAGCACTGGCGATGCTATTGACAAAATCTTGCTATATTTTTGCCAAAAGACTGACCTGGTTTTAGTTTTCTCAAGTTTTCATAACTGTTAAAATATGCCTCATTTCAGGCCAGTGTTGAAATAGCCTTTATCTTAGAAATCAAACAAGGAAGACAAAGCTCCCTTAAAAGTTTGACTTTCAGGGAAAATGACTAATCAGCAAAATAGCATTTTCTTTTCTCTAGAGCTCATGGTATGCTGATTTGATTTCTAAATGCTATGGCTACCTTCAAAATGCTGATGAAATCAACTCTACTTACCCTGTTTTAGGGTCAGTCCTTGAACCTAAAAGCGAGAAGCAGTGGAAGCAGGTTTGTTCATAGATTTCTCTTACCCTTTTTTCTCCTTTTGAAAAATTGTACTGCTATTATTGTTACTCCTATTTATTTTTTAAGAGCATTTGTTATTTGTTATGCACTCTTCAAGTGTTAGGTACATGTTAGTCAACCAGAGACAAAAATACCTTGCTCTCATGTTGTTCACATTCTAGTGGGAAGTGGCTTAAGACATTATTTCTAGAAAAAGAAATTATGCACACTCCAAATACATTAGTCTGTGAGTATGAGAAAGTGCACTTTCCCATTATAATTTGTTGATATTTACTCCCCAATACTACTAGTTTGTTGTCAGATTATCTAGCTGAAACATTAGAAAGTGAGAACTCAGGATAATGGGAAGAGGAGTATGGTCAATTTTGAAAGCAGGGATATACAGAATTTTGAAAAGATTGGGAAAATGACAGAAGAAAACAGAGATTAGATCATTTTCTACTATTCATAGCAGTTAAAAAACATTGAGAATCTGAGATTGCTAGCTTAAGCTGGTGGAGATTTGAGACAAACCCAACCCCAGTATGTAACAATTTTGGTGAAAGTTTATGAAGCTAGAATACATTCAAGGCACCACACTCTTTTCACTAATACCAATATTGACTGTCTACTCAGGATTTAGTGAACTTGAAGGACAAACAATAAATGACATCTAAACAATCTATAGCAGCAAGGAAAATAAGCTGTCAACCCCTCCAAATATTCCACACTTAACAGATCAGATAATTTTGAAATCATTAAAAAGGGTCCAAAAAAACTCTGTTTCTGAATGAGTATTAGTAAGCTCCTAGCATATTTTCAAATTCTTATTCCTTTCAGATTTGCACACTGAGAAAGTGATTTATGAAATGACTTATGCTATGAAGACTTTAACCCAGTCTGGCAAACAAGAAAGCTAATTAGTAGCAATAATTTACTTCTGGTTGGAAATTCATAATTTGCTGGGTCATGACCCATAATTAATATATTTTCTGTGTTACTTTCTTTAAGATAATTGATGGTGCATATTGAGTGTTGCTTTAGGAAAACTTGTGTCTTAAATCCAATTAAGATTAAACCATAATCTTGTGTAGGTAAATTATATTAGATAACTCAAATAAAAGAAACTTCAAATTAGTGTCTCATAATTATAGTAGAAGAATTAAATCTCTTATTTAAAATCATACTGAATAAACATAACCGTATAGAAAACACATTTCTTTGTTTTTTGAAATGGCATTAAAATATATAGCCAAAACACCTTACTGCTAGAGAGAAAATATTTTCCCAAGTTATCGATTAGTGTAGTACACTGAAACCAGTAAGAAAAATTATTGTTACAGAGTTTCTTTTTATATTGAAAAAAATGAAAACTACTAAGAGATCAAGAAATTAATATAATAAAAATATTTTTACTTATGTAGAACTGACCATTGCTCATGTTTTTATATTTGCTTCATCTTTTTTTATTAAGAAATAAAATATTAGCCGGGCTCGGTGGCTCAGCCTGTAATCCCGCGCCTTTGGGAGGCTGAGGTGAGTGAATTGCTTGAGCCCGCGGGTTCGAGACCCACCTGGGCAGCAAGACCTCATCTCTACAATAAATCAAAAAATCAGCCGGGCGTGGTAGCGCCTGCCTGTAATTCCAGCTACTTGGAAGGCTGAGGCGGAAGGATCGCCGGAGCCCAGCAGGTCGAGGCTGCGGTGGCTGAGAGCGGCCACTGCACTCCAGTCTGGGCGACAGAGTGAGACTCCAACTCAAAAAAAAAAAAAGAAAAGAAATAAAATATTATTGAGATATAGTTACATGTGTCCTTCCCAAAGAGGCAGCTCTTACCATAAATTTAGCTAACTCAGTTTTTGCAATCTATCATACATAAACACACATATGTGTGTGTGTGTGTATTTATACATAATATGTATATGTAATTTATATTCTGATATTCTGTGAGGACATTTTAAAAGTTTTACACAAATAGTATCTAGTATATGCACTAATCTATAGTTTGCCTTGTAATTCAACATTGTGGTTTTTAACTCTATAAATGTGTTTCTTTGCATATTCTATTCCTGTTAACTAACATATTTTCCCATTCATACTCGCCAACATATACTTTTAACTTACCTATTAGGTAAATGGTGAACATTTATTTTGTTTTTGCTCTTTCAAACCTTGCTGTAATAAAAATCTCTGAACATCTCCCCCACGTGAAATTGTATAAATGTTTCTTAAGAGTATAAACATAAAAGTGGAATTGCTGGTTATGTACATTTTCAATTTGACTGATGATGCCAAATAGCTCTCCAGACTTGTTATTCCAATTCACCCACCCACAAGCTGAATCTGAAAGTTAATAGTCACTGCCAATTCTTGATATCGTCAGACTTTAAAATGTTTGCCTATATGGCTGTATTTTACAACTTTTATTATTTCATTCATTTAATTCTTGTGGATGTTTTGCATGTCCCTGATTATTATTAAAGCTCAGAATTGCTTCCTAAATAAATGTGCTTGTCATTCTCTTTTGTTAATTGACTAGTCATAATCCTTTTTCTATTTTTCTTTTTTGTAAATTGCATTTTATAGAATTATTTGAATTTCCAAAGCATTTTAAAAGGAAAAATATCTTTGATAAATCAAAATCAATACAAAATGTAAGAAATAAAGTTATAGCCTTTCATCGAACCTCATTTGTCTCTCATTCTGCCCAAATTCCATTTAAGTGCTAGGGTACTATAGAGGTTTTACAGAAACAGGGTTTCATGTGCAAGTAGTCTGGTATTTACTAAAGTTCTCAAAATAATTTCATTTAGAACCTAGAGGCTTTACACAGGAATTGTCCTGTCACTTACAAATATGCCCATACCAGCATTGACATTGCTTCTAGCAGTTCCTTTTAGGAGGCTGCAACCAAGTGAAATCTGGCATATGTCAAAGTGATGGGTATGAAGAGATTCAGTGTTCTTAAATAACATCATTACTTTGTAGAGACTGAACCTTACACAAGAGTTTTCTGCAATCCGATCCTTACCAATAAATCTCGCACAAATCTCCACATGGTCTTCTCATGATTGCTGCGGAGATGCAATTAAAGAAAGTCCCAGAGCATACAAGGGGAATTTCTAGAGGAGGCTGGGTGAGAAAAAACTGGAAATTGTGAAGACATATAATGAAAACAGTCAAATATAGCATATGAGAAGTAAAATACACAAGTGAATGGTGAAACATTATAAGCATATATGCATGTATATACACATTTGTATGTACACATATACATGCACATTTGTATTGTTCTGAAATGCATCGATATGTATAAAATATCTTTTTTAATCAAAGCTATGGTTTTAAAATCAATCAATATATGTGTTTTATGTAGAACCTATTCTTGTTAACTGATGTATTTTCATATGCCTACATGTCTATATACATGTGTGCACGCGTGCGCATACACACACACACACACACACACACACACACACACACACACACATATGACTCTGATGACTGGTTCAGCAGAACATGAATATCCAGCAAACAGTTCAATGAGTCTGTAATATTTACATCAAAACTTATTTCATTTGCTCAAATGAATCATTCTTTACATAACCTATCTGGAAAAGATTCTTTTAGGTAAGAATTGTCAATATGATTAGAATTTAATATTTATATAACCCCAACAATGCACTAGGTACTGCAAAATTGATGAAATTGGAGCAAAGTTATAACTTTCACATTTATCTACCTAAAGATAATATTTTCCAACCTCTGGCTACTGTATTTTTAGGCACCGGGAGAAATCTCTATTGAGGTTGCTTTCTAAACATGCAAAGATTAAGTTTGCTGACTTATATTTAGACAGTAACTACATAAGTTATAAGAGTTAGAGAATAATAAAATTGAGGCAAGAAGAAAACTGGAGGTGGAAGTAGTAACAATGCCTTGTGTTTTGAGGAAAGCATGGAAAATATGAAATCAGATCCAGTATTGGAGAATTAAAACAGAGTTTTGAATAAGTTGGTTACTATCATAAAAATCAAATCAGTACATATTCATTAAGTGGGTTCTTTTTTCTAAGGTCACACCCAATCCATTAGTTCAATAAGTCAGTTGCTTTAGAAAATAAAAATAGTAATATATTTTTAAAATCCTGAATTAAGTCATCTGAAACTATTTCAGGTATTTACATCTTAGTGGTAGTTGATGATGTAAGTTTCCATTTCCATTTCTTTTCTTTTTTTTTTTTTTTGAGTTGGAGTCTCACTCTGTCGCCCAAACTGGAGTGCAGTGGCCGCTCCCGGTCACCTGCTGGGCTCCGGCGATCCTTCCGCCTCAGCCTTCCAAGTAGCCGGAATTACAGGCATGCACTACCACGCCCAGCTGATTTTTTGATTTATTGTAGAGATGAGGTCTCACTGCCCAGGTGGGTCTCGAACCCGCGGGCTCAGGCAATCCACTCACCTCAGCCTCCCAAAGGCGCGGGATTACAGGCTGAGCCACCAAGCCCGGCTCCATTTCCACTTTTCAATGGGAGTGAAGGTAGGACTGTGGACAGTGAGCAGGGCTCGAGAAAATACAGAACAAAGGTGCTACAACTTAACTGGAGGGAGAATTGATCATCAAGGGGAAAGGAATCAAATTTCAGGATAAGCCAATATAAACTTTATATTTTTTCCTTAAAAAGTGTTTATTATTTTATCATTCTCACAAAATCTGTAGAAGACATTTTAGAAATAACAATAAAATAAGAATGGTGAAAATGTCCCCCAATTCATACCCCTGGAATGGGACCCTAATGAAATGCTATATATTCTTCTATCCTTTTCTTCTGTAAGCACACATGTCGGCGCACACAGTGTTTAATAATGGAATTTGGTAAACATGATATTTTGCAATTTGCTGTTTTTCAAAACTATGAGTACATACACATATATGTGTATACATGTATACTTAACATTTCCAGTCAACAGATTTAGATTTGTATCATTTTATTAAAGAATGTTTAATTTCACTGTAGAGTGTATTATTTTTTGTAATCCACTCTTATTGGGATTTACTTTTTCTGCTATTATAAACAATGCATTAATATTCATATCATATGCATTATATATTTATATTAATATTCATTAATATTTATATATCGTATAATTTTCTGGTTATTTTCTTAGTATTCTATATATACAATTTTGCCTCTGAATAATATTTTAGTCAAATTAATTTTAAAAATGCATCTCTGAATAAATAAGGGCAGAAGTGTAATGCATTCAAGTAGAAACTTAAACATTTCAGTCTATCTGGGTTCCAGTTGTATAGGAACTGATATAAACAGTTTCCAACAGCACATATTTTAATTAAATGTAGATAATGCCAGTTTGGTAACATGGTTATTTCTTGGGCTGCTTTTATTTGAAATTGTACCCTGAATTGCCTACTGGATATCATTAATAACTAGAGGAGGTATAAAAAATATTAAAAAACAAAATAGACTTCAGCCATCACCAAGCACAAATTACAAAAGAAGTTGTTATCTACACTGGCTGAACTTGAGTTTTGATTATTAGGTAATCAGAGTTTAGGCATATACTCCTATAGTCAATTTGTGAACCTAAAATTGGACCTAATATTTATGTGCTAGGCTTACAGTTAAAATGAATGTTTAATAAAGATTGGATGTTTTTAGGGTTTTTGTCTTTGTTGTAAGACCTCTCCTACTAAGTCCCATTAAATGCCAATACGGGAAATTAAAATAATGTATATTAGTCATGAATAAGAGATGTTTCCGATCATCAGATTATACTCATGTCCTATAGGTCAATCCAATCATGTGTTTTATAATTCACATAAAATTAGCTGGAGTGTGGTTTACTAAGTAGGAAGACACTTGAAGTAAATGAGCCTTATGAAAAAGAACAACACTGCATTGGTAAACATTTGAGCATTACACCAGTGCAATTTGTTGGACCAGAAACATAGGAGGAATTACAGTCTAAGTTCTTTAGGCTATATCTTCTCTCTGCTAGAAGCAAACATTTTAACTCCAGGTAAGCAATTGAGCCTCAGTTTTCTCATCTGTAAAACTGCCCAACTATTCAAACTCAGTGTCAGGAGAATCAAATACATTGTGTACATCAATTTTCATTTGTATTTAAAATTGTGGGGTACAGTTCAGGGTTAGGTATACAAATATTCACCGTGTAGGTACCCTTACTGATGAGGTGGACCTCCCCTTTCCCAGGCAGATCTTGACTACTGTCAATACCACCTCTCCACCCCACTACCCCTCCCCACAGTTTCCCACCAATTTAAATCCTTTTCTTATAGAAATATGGTAGTTATTCAAGGTCCACTTATTAGTGAGAACATGTGATACCCAGATCTTTGTTTCTTGGAGAAATCGCTCAGTATTATAAACTCTAATTCCATCCAGGTTGCTGTGAAGTTCATGATTTTGTTCTTCGTTATGACTGCATAGTATTCCATTGTGTATATGTACTACATTTTTAAAATCCAGTCCTCTTTTGATGGGCAGCACAGTTGGGTCCATAAGAGCAGCCAACAGATACATGAAAAAATGTTAAACCTCACTAGTCATCAAGGAGATGCAAATTAAAACTACACTGAGATACCACCTAACTCCAGTCAGAATGGCCATCATCAATAACTCAAAAAATAACATGCAGGAGAGGATGTGGTGAAAAGAGAACACTTCTACACTGTTGATGGGAGTGCAAACTAGTTCAGCCTCTGTGGAAATCAGTGTGGCAATTCCTAAAAGTTCTAAAAATTGACCTTCCATATTATCCCACAATACCCCTACTGGGAATATATCCAGAAGAACTCAAGTCACTCTATAAAAAAGATATTTGTGATAAACGTATGTTTATCGCAGCATTGTTCACAACAGCAAGAACATTAAGGTTCTTAGTAAACTCACATGCAAACACTGCCTTCGATAACACCAAAACTTACAATTCATCAGGAAAAGCAATGCAGTCTTTCCTATTAAAATCTTTATCAAGTAGATGGAACCTGGGATCAGCATATCAAAATCTGATGTCAAAGGCTGCATGATGTTCTTCCTTTTGAGAGAAATCTTTCAGTCTGTCAACCAGTCATTTAAGAGTAGGTAATTTTATTGAGTGTTCTCTCTGCCAGGATATTGAATTCCCTCACCCATCTCAAAAGCTTTGTGTTATCTTTGACTCCTACTCCCCTTTGTGTTCCATGCCTATCAGTTATGAAACAGCATGGGGCAGCCTCCATTGCTCCTGACTTTGCCATCCTGGACCCATAAACTCAGCTGCATTTCATTTCCTGTCCTTGATGTCCATGAGATTGCTAATTCTATCGTCATAAAAAAGCATTACGCTGACCATTTATAAGATGTTTCTGATCCTTACAACCAAAATAGCCACAACTAGAACATTTTCTGGTGTCACACCTGCACATACAATCTACTTTATATAGAAAGTATATCTTTGCTTTGCCTCCTCCCCACAAAACCGTTTGTCTGCTTGTGTATTACCTTTTATTCTCAGTTGTTGAAATTTTACTTCCTTTTATAAAGTCTGGTCTAAATGTTATTGCTTGGAAAAAATAAAAAATCAAAGCTTGTTTCATTCTGGTCAGCAGGCTGTGAGATACTGCATTATCTTATTTTGTTTTGCATCTCTTGTGATGGTTCCCACTTCTTGTCTGTTGCTATAAGTTACAATACTTAGTCATATTTTACCCATTTTACACCCTTCACCCTCACACACTGGATGCGTATGTGGAACATAGTGTCTTAGTCATTGTAAGAGTAGATGCTTGTAAAAGAAATACATGTATGAACCAATTAAAGAATGAGAACTACACTACATAATAGAACCCATTCTAGAAAAAACTCAAAGCACTAAAAATGTATTACCAGGAAAACTTAGGATGAAATAATAAATAAACATATGCTGCTCCTTTTGGAAGTCTTTCTTTTGAAAAATACTGTACTGTCTTTTTTTGTCCTGTTCTCTTCAGCGTTCTGGTGGGCATGAGACCACGTAGAAGCACTCTAGGGACTCCAGCAGATGGAGCAGTACCTTAACTATAGACTCAAAACTAATTTAATTTTAAAAACACATTAGTATAATCTACCTTCTGCTTTCGGGCAACATTTCAATAGGGAGGCTTAAAAACCTCCAGCAATCTACTGATGAGACAAATATCAATGAAAAATTGATAAGTGACCATGATATAGCTAGCTGGAGCAGCAACAAGAAGAAAGCAATTTAAAAGGTACTGGGTAAGTGAATCTGGATCATATATTGACAATGAAGATAGCCAATATTATCATCAGTCATCATTCTCAGTTGAGTTTTCTCAGTATGTGATACTATTCAGTTGGAGAAACCAATTTATCTATTAACTTCAACTCAATTATTCATGAATTCTGTCTCACTAAGGAGACATATGAGAGTCAATGGATGATGAAATCTAGAAGTTGAGATAGTACTCAATTGTGCTATTGAATCAGAAGGGACCTTAGAAGGCCATTTTTTCCTCAACTTCCTTCCTACAGAAAGAGTATCTTGTGCAAAATCCTTGGCAATCCATTGCTAACTTCCAGGTAGTTAAATGACTGCTACATTTTGTAATTCTAATTTCTTGTCAGATATCACCTAAGAATTTATTTGATCAAGTCACCTAAATCAGTACTCTTGAATCATTTAATACAATATTTTTTCTTTTATTTTCTCTATAACATGCTTTACTGTACAATGTAATTGCTTTTATTTACTAATGTCTAAGTTTATTGTTGAGCTCTGCCCAACAGAACGTAAAGTCTACAAGAGCAAAGACCTTGTTTGGATTGCTCAGTGATATATCCAAATTATCTAGACCATTTCCAGGCACTTGGTAGAAATCTAATTAAAACGTGCTACATGATATTGAATGCAACTAAGATATATTTAAAACTTATCATCGTTATCTTCTGAGGCAGTCTTCTCTAATCCTAGAGGTCTTCTAGTTTTAGAGTTGAAATTTGTCATCCTGTGACTTGTACATTTAGATCTAGTTCAGGCCTCTGTAACACAGCTACTCTATCTTAAATTTGATTTTTCTAATATTTGAAGACTTAACTTTGAGTCAATGAACAAGTTACTGAGTTTTAATTTTTTATCACTCTCTTTTCTAGGCACCAAGATTTATGAAACTGAACAAGATTCAATCCCTGTCCTCAAGGAGCCCTGTCTTACAGATGGACAATAGTTTTCCCTGAGGTCGCCTTCTCTGTCACAATTGAGTTCTTTCACCCATATGGCAATTTAGCATTTAAATGGTGAACACCTTTCTCAAGGAAGAGATGATGCTTTTTATCTCAACTTGTACAACTTTCAAATGTGAATTATCAATGGCAAATCAAATTCCCTAGTTTATATTTATAATCAAATCTCCTTCACTATGCAAAATTTCTGTTTCACCATTTGGAAATATAATTCTGCCAGCCATTGTTAAAAATATTTTAACTCAACTGACTATAGTTCAATGATATGAAATATATCAGAATTGCATTTATATTTTCTCTACACAGTGCATTTCATTTTCTTCTTTTAATAAACTCCACTGAGAGAAGATAAATTTATTTTTGGTTTACAGTGTCCAAAGGCATGATATTGTGACCTTGATAGCTTACCAAGTGATAATATTTTCTATAGGCAGCACCCATAAATAACATGATTTGTTTTAACTTGCAGTCATTATAGGCCCTGCCAGTTGTATTTCTCTCTGTAGCAGAATTAAATAGATGTTTTTATTCTGGCAGAAATCTCACTCCCCCACTTTTGCTTTTGTCTCTCTCCTGAGAGGTATGAGACCTCCTCTGTCAACTCAGAAGCTCTTACTGTCATGAGGCAGAAAGAAAGCACCTCTTCATGTATGAGGACTATCGTCTGCCAATAGATTTGGCTGTCAACCACCCAAAAGCACTGTCACTCAGTGTCAAAGCACTAACAACAAAGCAATTATCCACACAAAAAAGAAAGAGAATCAGAAGACCCGAGTTATGTAGATAAAACAGAACCAGTGAAAAATGTAACCAGTGCCTCTGAAAACTAAAGTGTTCCTCCTTTTCCCCCTCCCCATACTCTGCAATATCATCCCTAAAGCCTTAGCAATTTTCTAATTTGAAATTTTGTGTGTATTTCTGATTATTTTTTCAAATAGCAACAAAATAAATAGTTTCTCATAGAATATACATTCTCTTTTATCAAGATTTTACCTTATTTCTATGAAATATACTCAGGATTAATCAAAATTCAGATGAATTTAACTCAATTTAGGAAAGTCAAGCAGTAGCAATCCTGAAAAAAAAGGCTGTCACAGAGGAAATTTTTTTTTTCACATATATAGGTTATTTTTATATTTCAGGGACTGGTTTTATAGAGTCATTAAAACAAACACATCCTCATTGTTTAGGTGTTATTTAAATTTCTACAAAAAAACACTACAAAAAATACACAGAATTATCTAGATTTTTTTGGGAGAAAATATATGTGCACAGAAGACAAAAGAGAGTCTGGGAACTGATGGCTCATGTCTATAATAACAGCATTTTGAGACATTTAGTCAAGGCATGAGTATCACTGAAGACCAGGAGTTCAAGACCAGCCTGGGCAACATAATAAGACCCAGGCCTCTACAGGAAATAAAATTAGCTAGGTATGTTGATGTAAGCTTATAATCCCAATTACTTAGGAAGCTGAGGCAGGAGAGTTGATCTTAATACAAGAGTTTAATGTTACATTGCACTGTGACCATTCACTGTATTCCAGTCTGGGTGACAGAGTGAGATCCTATTTCTTAAAAAACAAAAATAAAAAGAGAAAGAGAGGAAGCATATGCATGTACATTTTAATAGTTGTTATTACTAAGTTTGGGGATTATAGGTTTCTTTTTCTTCTTTTCTTTTTTCAGAAGTATCTATAATAAACATATATCATTTTATAAATAGGAAAATAGAAACAGGACCCCTATTTATCCCCATGTACAAAGGTTAACTCCAAATGGATCAGAGACCTAAATGTAAAACCTCAAACCATAAGAACCTTAGAAAATGAAGGACATACCCTCTTTGAAATCGGAACTGGCATCCAATTCCTGAACAAAACCCAAAAG
>NW_007232107.1:651549-655936 GCF_000164805.1 Carlito syrichta | reverse complement strand
CCATGCTGTCCATCAAAAAAGGACTGGATTAAAAAAAATGTGGTACATATACACGATGGAATACTATGCAGCCATAAAACAGAACAAAATCATAAATTTCGCGGCAACCTGGATGGAACTAGAGGCTATAATACTGAGTGACTTCTCACAGAACAAAGATCCGAGTATTACATGTTCTCACTCATATAATGGACCTTGAACATCCAATGTAATACTATAAGAAAATGACTGACAGTAGTGGGAAACTATGGGGGGGATGGGATTAACGGTAGCAATATCTGTCTGAGGACGGGGAAACACCTCTTATCAACAGGGTGCCTGAATGAAACATATTTGTATACTTAACACTTAACTGTACCCACAACATCATAATAAAAAATATTGATTTTTAAAAAACCACAAACCAAACAACAACAACAACAACAAAACAGGAAAATAAGGTTGTTTTATACTTAAATAGTTTGTTGATAGCCACTGTTAACATTTAGGTATCACTTAGAATCTTTCTTTACATGCAAATTTATCTATATATTTATGTTATTCATTCACTTAAAGAATATTGATTGATTATCTACACTGGGTATATCAGTAAAAAAAGGGAAGCAAGTGGGGGAGAGGAGAAATATCGGCCCTTGTGGAACATAGATGTAAGAGAACAGCATATAAGTAAAATATGAATAGTACTTTTCATATTGATAGGTGGCCTGCAGAAAATAAAAAGTAAGACAGGAAGAGAGCAAAGAATCTACAAAATACCCCCCAACCCAAAGTAACAAAATGGCAATAGTAATTCCTTCCCTATAAGTAAATTCCTTTGAATGTAAGTGGATTAAATTATCCAATCAAAAGATATAGAGTGGTTGAATGAATTAAAAAAAAAAGAGAGAATAAGATTGATCTACATGCTGCCTACAAGAGATTCACTTCATCTTTAAGAACACACAGATAGGATTGCCTGAGCCCGCAGGTTCGAGATCCGCCTGGGTAACTTGGTAAGATCTCATCTCTACAATAAATCAAAAGTTAGCTGGGTATGGTAGCAGCGCACCTGTAATTCCGGCTACTTGGAAGGCTGATGCGGAAGGTTCGATGGAGTCCAGTGGGTTGAGGCTACAGTGGCCGGGAGCGTGCCACTGCACTCCAGTCTGAGTGACAGAGTGAGACTTCAACTCAAAAAAAAAAAAGAACACACAGACTAAAAGTGAAAGGATGAAGAAAGATATTCTATTCAAGTAGAAACCAAAATGGAGCAGGGGTGGCAATATTTATAACAGATATAGGGAATAATTTTAAATGGGCAGAATAGAGTTGGAAGCAGAAAAGGAACAAATTAATATTTAAGTTTGATGAGGCTAGGCAAGTGTATCAAATACTGCATCTCTAAATAAATTTTAGCTTATTGGACACTAATAAGGCCCTTAGGTATAAATCAGGAATTCAAATTAAAGTTTATATCCAAATATGGTAGAACAACAGTGGCTGCTTAATGAATAAATTTTCTCCCAGGTTATGCATTTATTTATTTTTATTCCTGCATTAATTCAATAACTATTTATTAGGCACCTACTCTGGGGATGTAGTGGTGAAAAGTTAGACCCTGATTTTGCTGTCTTAAAAATGACTGTCTATCAGTAAAAACAGATAGAAGCAAGTAGATGAAAAGATAACTCTTGACAAAGGTGTTAAGATATTTTAGTTGTGGAGGGGACACATTCAAAGCATATTAAAAGAAAAAAGTAACTTTTACTTCTCATACATAGATATCTGTTATTATATATTTGGATCTATATTCTATTTGTCCTGTGTCTTTGGTCATGTCATTTTGTTTCTCTGGAGCAAATCTTCATGCTTTATAAAATGAATGAGGTGGACCAATACAACAAACTTGAATTTTCATTTGGTTCTAAAAGCAATTTTCTTTTTCTTTCTTTTTTTTTGAGTTGGAGTCTCACTCGGTTGCCCAGACTGGAGTGCAGTGGCCACTCCCGGCCACCGCAGCCTGGCCTGCTGGGCTCTGGTGATCCTTCCACCTCAGCCTTCCAAGTAGCCGGAATTACAGGCATGCGCTACCACGCCTGGCTGATTTTTTTTATTTATTGTAGAGATGAGGTCTCACTGCCCAGGCGGGTCTCGAACCTGCGAGCTCAGGTAATCCACTCACCTCAGCCTCCCAAAGGCGCGGGATTACAGGCTGAGCCACCGAGCCCGGCTTAAGAGCAATTTTCATAATTTTATGTTATGGCTTCTAAGGTATCTTCATATTCATATTTCTCAAAGAAAGATAATACAACCTGCTAAAAGTACTTTTGCACAGCAATAAAAATAGTTTTTGATTTTTCCTCTAAAATCTATAATTTTGATTTGTTATTATCATAATTTTCATTAGTATTATTACATTTTACAAATATTAGAATTTGTACATCACAATGGGATTATAAACTATAAAATATAAAACTGATACTATACAATTATTCAAAATATTCAGAAAATATTTTAAATTTGGAATATTGGAGATATACTACATGATTATTTACCTAATTTGTAAATTGAAACCTTTACAGAATTGTTGGTGTCCTATATTACTATTAAATGTAGAAGAAGGAGTTAAGAGTACGCCAGCCCAAAATATGTTGCTTTGGCATACAATTTGGGAGTTAAAAGCACTTGAAATCTAGCAGGTACAAGACAATCACTCTGACCTTTATTAAGTTTCTAAAGAGCTAAAATGTCCATGCTAAAGATGTCATTCCTATGCAAAAAAAAAATAGCAATCTTATAAAGGGTGAGAAATTGAGGCACAGATAATTTTGCATGGACCTTATTAAAATAATTCTTATCTTCTAGTTTCTTACATAATTCTGTTATTTATTTATTTTTACAATGCACTACTCTTTGTTCAACTCAGTACATAAGTATCCAACACTCACTGCATCTTTGAGTCATTTTCTTATGAAAGCTTCTGGGCAACATAAAACTTATATTAAGTAAATCTGTTTGTTTTTTTTCTTACTGATCTGTCTTATGTTAATTTAATTCTCAGTCCTAACTGAAAATGCTTATGAGGGTGTCTTAGTCCATTTTTGCACTGCTATGACAGAAGACAATAAACTTGATAATTTATAAAGAATATAAATTTATTTCTCACAGTGTGAAGTTTGGGAAGTCCAGGTTCAAGGTACTGGGACTTGGTGTCTAGTAAAGGCCTTCTTGTTGTGCCCTCACATGGTAGAAGACAGAAGAAAAATGGGAATGAATTTCTCCATCAAACCCCTTTATAAGGGCACTTAATCCCATTTAAGAGAGGAACCTCATGATCTAATCAATACTTGAAGGCTTTGCTTCTGTTTTTTTGTGGTGTATAGAATATTGTGTATTTTATTATTATTTATAAATTATATGCTGTATTTTTATATCAATAAAATTTGAAATAAACTTGTATTTTTATAAGTGCATAAATATTTTTGGAGAGACAGTTGTTAGACTTTACCTGCACACCACTGAGCATACTCTTCTCTGATAAAGAGATTTATTGCATGTGTTTTTTAAATTTAATTTAATTTTTGTTTTAAAGATGTGGGATACATTCAGGATTAGATATAAAATAGTCATCATACAGGTAACGTTTGGGCCTCCCTTTGGTCCCCACTTGGCCTGGGTTAAGATCAGGTACCCTCGTTTACATTGTGTGCTCCCCTCACCCCCATTCCAGCAGTATCCCGCTACTGCCAAACCCTTTCTTATAGTATTATGGTAAATGTTCAGGGTCCACTTATGAGTGAGAACATGTGGTACTCTGTTCTTTGTTCCTGTGATAGATCACTGAGTATAATAGATGCTAAATCCATCCAGGTTGCTGCAAAGTTCATATGTTTGTTCTTCTTTATGGTTGCATAATATTTCATGTAAATATATACTACATTTTTTTATCAAGTGCAGTTTCAATGGGCAGCACGGTTGGTTCCATATTTTTACTATTGTGAATAGTACTGCAATAAACATGCATGTGCAGGTACTTTTTTTTGTAGAATGATTTGAGTTCCCTCAGGTACATTCTCAGTAGGGGGATTACTGGGTCATATGGAAGGTCAATTTCTAATTCTTTCAGAAATCACCACACTGTCTTTCAAGATGTTGCACTAGTTAGCATTCCCACTGGCAGTGTAAAAGCATTCCTTTTTCTCCGCATCCTCACCAGCATCTGTTATTGTTTGTTTTATTAATGATGGCAATTCTTACTGGGGTTAGTGGTATCTCAGTGTGGTTTTGATTTGCATTTCTCTGATGATGAGTGAAACTGAGCACTTTTTCATGGCCTATTGGCTGCCCATATATCTTCTTTTGAGAAGTGTCTGTTCATGTCTTTGGCCTACTTTTTAGTGTTTTTTGT
>NW_007232107.1:633444-651529 GCF_000164805.1 Carlito syrichta | reverse complement strand
TTTTTTTTTTTTTTTTCCTTTTGGCACATTTGAGTTTCTTGTAGATCCTGGATATTAGGCCTTTGTCAGATATGCAGCTGGCAAATATTTTTCCCCATTCTGTGGGCTGTCTCCCTGTTCTCTTCATGGTTTCTTTTGCTTGCAGAAGCTTTTCAGTTTGATGAGGTCTCACTTGTTTTTACATCTGCTGATGTATTTAATTATATTTATGGTTTTGTGAATGTTGAATCAGCTCTGTATCCTGGGAGGAAGACTTCTTGGTCATGATGGATGATTTCTGAGGTGTGCTGTTGGATCTGATTTGCCAGAATCTTGTTGAGAATTTTTGCATCTATGTTCATTAGGGCGATTGGCCTGTAGTTCTCTTTTTTTCTTGGATCTTTACCTGATTTGAGTATTAGTGTGATATTAGCTTCATAAAATGATTTGAGGAGGATTCCATCTCTCTCAATTGTCTGAAATACTTTCAATAGAATTGGTATCAGCTCCTCCTTTTATGTTTTGTAGAATTCTGCTGGAAAGTTGTCCGGTCCAGGGCTTTTTTTTTTTTTTGTAGGTAGTTTTCTTATGACAGAGTCAATTTCCTGGGTTGTTATTGGTTTTTTTAATGTCTCAATTTCTTCTTGTTTTAATCTTGGGAGGTTGTGTGATGTCAGAAAGTCCTCCATTTCGTTTAAGTTATCAAGTTTGTTTCCATACAGGTGTGCATAGTAATCTCTGATAAACTTTTATATTTATTTGGGGTCAGTTGTGATTTGTTCTTCTGCATTTCTGATTGTGTTTATTTGGGCTTTTTCTTGGTCAGTCTGGTTTGGGTCCATCAATCTTGTTTATCCTTTTAAGGAACCAGCTTTTTGTTTTGTTAATTTTTTTCTATGATATTTTTGTTTTCTATATCCTGTATTTGGGTTCTTACTTTGGTGATCTGGATTCATCTGCTAAAGTTAGGGTATTGTTTTTTTCTCTTTTTTTTTTTAGTCTACACAAAGTCAATTTATTAACAGAAATATTTTGAGGAGTGCTGTTTAGAGACATTGACTATGGCAACCCCACTTCCTGCAGGTGTGGTCCGAAGGGATGGGGATGATGTCCTCAATCCACCTGATCTTCATACCAGCACTGGTGATGGCTCTGAGGCCTGACTGGGCCCCAGGTCTAGGGGTCTTGGTCCTGTTTTTCGCTGTGGCCCAGAGTTTGATGTGTATGGCTATGATGCCCAGCTCCTTGCACCTCTGGGCCACATCCTGGGCAGCCAACATGGCAAACACTTGTTGGGGTCGGCCTTCATCCTCAGGCCCCCTGGCATACGGCAGATGGTCTCCTTGCCAAAAAGATCAGTAACATGGAAAAAAGGTGTCATTAAAGGCTGTGAAGATATGGCAGATGCCAAATGCATTCTCTCTGTCAGTTCGCTGTGGCCCAAGGCTGATGACTTGTTCTTCCTTCTTTTCCTTCCCCTTTTGAGGTGCCATTTCTGCACGTTGTCTTCAGACTACGCACTGGAAAGAGGCCTCATTTCTTAATACTGTCACATTGGCAATGCCTAAATTTTGGAGTCGGGACACATTCAGACCATAGTAAAAGATAAAGGTAACATTTTGCTTCTCCTACATGGATATCTGTTATTAATCTAGATATATTTCTTTATCCCTGAGATTTACATTTTTCCAGGTGAATCTTATCAAACTATGAAATATGATCCTAAGGAAAAATTATACAATGTCATTAATTTTAATTTTGGTCACCTTAGATAAGTAAACTGTTGATTGGCATGAGAATATGAGACTGTATAAAAAGTAGGATTCGGAGAAACATTTTGTATTTGGAAGATTAGTAAGATTTAATTTTTAATAGAGGGTAAACATTTTTATTAAAAATTTGTGTATCTGTCTATTTTTAGCCCTTTGACAAAATTTTAAAATTACAGAACTCATTATATAATTCATGCCAACAGTCTGAATTATAATACTTGATATTGAAAAGCAGCATGTACAATATATTCATGAGTAGGAAGAAACAAAATCCTTTTATGCAGATATGATAATATATTGAAGGCTTTCAAACTTTTTCTTTTACATGTTTCCTTGTGTTTACTAAATAGATTTGACTTAGAAACTCTACTTTGAAGATAAACAAGTATCCTGTCTTTCTTTATAAAAAACAAAAATAAGTCAAGGTTGTGATAATATATGTAACCAAAGCTTAAATCATCCAAGAAAAGCTTTCACATCAAAAAATTCCATACCCACATTGTTAGACTTATATACGTAGTAGCTGAGTCATTTTTTTTCTTTTCCAAAACATTAAGTATTAGGTAAAGAACTGTGGATCCTAATTTTTAGAAGGGAATGTTAACTCCAAGTCATCTTTCCAAAATGGAAGTTAGGAAAGTAGCAATAATTTTCAAGAATAATCAGACTGAAGTCATGATATTGTATTGAATAACCTCAGGATCCCTAGACTACATGCAGGCAGGATATTTTATTCTTTTTTTAATTCCTCATTACCCAGAACAATGCTGGTCCATAGCTCAATATTTGCTACACATTTGTTACCCTGAAATTAATCAAATGGACTTTGTAAATAAGCATACCTTGGTTTTAGTACAATTTCTACAATGACACTAGCTATTTGAATTGATGACCTCTATAATGCAGTTTCCAACTGTAAAATTATCCTGGTCTAGTTGTTTGATAAGAAGACTGTACCAAATATTTAGAAACTTCAAATGATAAATATATCTTTCTTATTTTGGCTAATTAAAATGTAAAAGGCACACACACATGCATATATATATATATATATATATATATATATATATATATATATATATACAGAGTACTCACTACATTCTAAATGGTTATTTATATTTCAACATTTACATTTATGGGCAGTTTTGGCCTGTTATAGAAAAACTCCAGAATAAAGGGTTGCCTTTCATTTCTTCTTTTTCTAAGGTATTAAACATGTATTTTCAAATTACGAAAAAAGCTACAGCTATATTTTATAAACTGAAAACTTGGTGGAATCATAGCTATAAATTATTCTGTATATATTTTATGTAGTGTTGCAAATATATAACACATCTATTTCAAGTTGATGAAAGCATTAACTATTCATAAAAGATGCTTGCTAGACATTTCCATTGGAATGGTGATGATGACAATGGTGTTGAGAGCAAATGCTTATCTAGCCTCACTAGACCTATCTATCTTCAGTAGACCCTGTTCAAAAAACTTTACACACCTTAACCCACTTAATTCTAATAGGAATCCTGTGAAAGATATTGGCATTCCCGTTTTACAGATGAGCAAGCTAAGTCTAGTAAACTTACCTTGATCAAATATCTAGTAAGTGGCAAGGCTAAAATTTGATCTGATGTATTCAATTTCAAATTTCATGTTTTTAATCATTAGACTAATGATGTCAAAGTTAATATGATATATATATTCATAAAAATACTAAAATATATGAACCAATGATCAACTAAAAAAGGTAAGCTATCAACTGTATCTTAAATATTATCTTACTATTTGATTATTATAGAAGAGGTACTTGGAATTCAGAGTAGATTTTGGGGTAGCAAAAGATTTTATCATGTTGAGTGTGACAGTTCATGCCTGTCATCTCAGCACTTTGGGAGGTGAAGGTGAGAGGATTGTTTTAGCCCATGGGTTTGAGACCAGCCTGGGCAAGTTGGTGAAATCCCCTACTAAAAAAAATTATCATTTCTGATGCCTAGACATACTAATGTAACTCCTTAAAAATTCAAAGAGAATCATGATTAATTGTATATAAAATGACCCTGCTGACTTAATTTTGAAGCAATGAATATTATGAATAAATATTTAACTTTGCACATATTCATTTTGAATGATCAGCTTGACAAGGGTGCTGATTTTGACAATTGTTAACAATTTTATTCACTAAATTGTGTATCATTTTATTTTGTTTTAAAATGAAATTTTACTCATAGAAATTTTCAGCATCATCGTCATCTAAAAAACTTATCAAATATGCTAAATAAATACAGATCTAAGCTATAGACTCTCAGAACCCAATGAGACAAAAAAAAAAGTCAATATTTACAGATTAAGCTAAGAGGTCCTGCATTTCAATATGTATATGCTAAAAGTAAAATTGAAAATGTAGAAAACTTAGGTGGATTTCTTCCATATACAAAGATGACATTCACGTGTAAATGAGGACAAAAAGTTACCAAATAGTTCATCAGTAGCAAGTTGTGCTTAAATTAGAAAGTAAGACATGTTAACAGAGAGAAAAAAACAATACTTGAAAGGACTTCAAATTTTAAGAAGAAAAAGGAAATCTTATGTGTACTCTCTGATATTGTATAACTGAAGAGAACATGTTGGCATTCCTGGAGAGTCCTTGATAGAAAAGAATCAGTTTCTGTGGTAAACTCCGAATGGCTTGATAATTGTTTTGGAGGAGTCCAGAATATGCCACTGTGGCATAGAAATTATTTTGAGCTGAAGATATTTGAGTTCCTGAAATCCCTTATCTGTTTAAAAGTAGTGCCTCCTAAAAGAACTAAAAGAAAATCCCCCAATTGTCATGAATGCCCTCCCTAGAAGCAATTCTAATCATCTCAGAAAAGTCAGCACCATTCCCAAGAAGACATTGTCACAGAAGTATCATATCTTCTATCTATTCTCCCAAGGGATCATTTATCTTTCCTCCAAATTAGGTATTTTTCCATAAGTGTCCTATTCCTCTCCACGTTTTAAAGTCATTTATTTTCCTATAAATGCCCTTCTCCTTCACTGATTAAGATAGTGTATGAGGGAAGACCCTAAGAAACCTAGGTTTATAAAAAATGTGTATTTATTCTTATATGTTTAAACTTCAGCCACCTTCAAAGTACTTCGTTTGATTCAATACACCTATCAAGATGCTTTTTCCACTGCTCAAAACAGTTTTTTAACTCATCAGTTTTGTTGCCTTTTAGTGCTTCTGTCAGTTTGTGTTTCACTTCTTCCATGTTGGCAAAATGGTTTCCTTTGAGGAATTTTTTCATTAGGGGAAACAACAATAATAAAGTCACTTGGGGCAAGATCGATTGAATAGTGAGGGTGACAAACTGGGGTCATGCCATTTTTGGTCAAACACTGCTGAATGCTCATCGTGGTATGGGCAGGTTGTTTGTGTAAATCACTCATCAGGAAATGGGCAAATGCATCGAAAAAATCCCCAAGAATAAAGAAATTCACAGGAACGCTAGCTGGCACACTTACCCAGTGGGGAAAGCCTGTACTATAAGGGGCCTGCCCTGCAAAAGATAATTCTATTTTGGGGAGGGGGGCTCATGTAAGCCTCAAATTCCAACCTTCTCTTTGAGTCGCATTTCTTTGTGACTCATGTATGCATGTGACTATAATGTTTTTTCTTTTACTAATCTGTGAGTGAGTGTTTAATTCACATGCTCCAGTATATGAACACAAAATGGTAGAAGAAAAGTTTTTTCTTAGACAATTACTTTTTGCCCTTGAGCAAAATGGGGCAGTCTCAGAGATGAATTCACTAACAAAAAGGGGCTCTTGATTTTGCTCTTGCTCTGCATTTTACTATAGCTATTCTGTTATCCTATTAGAACTTTTGTAGATTCACTTTTATTTTAGAGTAGTATATCTGTATGTGTGTTTTTTTGTTGTTGTTTGTTTTATTTTGGTTTTGTGTGTGATTTGGTTTTTTTTTAATCTTATCTCCAGCACTTCCAAATCTAATAGTTGGAAATATAAAAAAAGTCCAGAAATTGTGTCACATTTAGTGCATAGGAATGGGTTTCTTAGAGTTTTTGCCAATTTGGGTATTTCCCAACTTGGAAAATCTCCCAGATGGATGCACTTTAAAAAGTTATGTCATTCTCCAAGTTGTTGTTGACAAATGTTTCCATGGATGCTAATAGATATAAATACTATTTCTTATTTAGATGAAGTATAGAAGTGGAGAGTTTACAACAGCACATTAGGGATTCTTATCAGCCAGGAGTGAAAAAGGGCCTGAGAGAGAGGCAGAAATATTACAAGTCTACACAGCAATTAATTCATCTGTGGGTTATGCCAAGGTATGGGTTCCTGAAGAATTCTAGCCAGAGCTCAAATGTAGGGCCATGTCTGTGTGTATGGGAAAGGAGAACTTACACATCTGAATTTTAAAAATAAGATAAATACCATACTCTTAATTTAAAACATGTTAATTGTTCCTATTATAATAGATATGAATTTAATTTGATTCCAGTTAAAAAAAATGAAACTGTGCATTTGATAATCTGATTCTTTCAAACTATATGCAGAATATTCAGAATTTTGACTGGCTGGTAGATGGGAAAGAATGAGGACAGGTTCTCATCACCTGAACTAAGCACAGATTTTCTAGAGATACACACAGTGGAGAGAGAATAGTTCCAGCTCATCACATTATCTTGAATCTGAGTTGGGAAATAATTGCATTTCTTACAATTGGGTGTTTTCCAATTTCTCTCTCTTCATTCAAATAAACACTGGGAAAAGAGAAAGAAAAGGGAAAAAAATAGAAAAATTATGTGAACTCAAGTAGGGATCCAAAGAATACAATTTATAAAATGTGATAATCCTGTTAGAAGTTCAAGGTTAAGAGAATATCAACTTGATCCAAAATAAGACATGTATTAATATTTAATATGATTTTCTTCTGTCCCTTTGCCAGCCAGACATTTGGTCATAGCATGACATTAATGAGATGTGAGCTCCTTGAGACAGACTCTATGTCTGGTTTATTTCTTCATACCTCGTGGGAACTATCCCAGTGACTAGTACTTTAGAAGGTGCTCAGTATATATTTGAAGAAAGAAATCATACATAATTAGCCCTGTGTTTGTCTCAAACAAGGCTTTGCTTCCATTCAAAATTAGTCACTTGCCACCACCCAGCTCAAGAAGTCTCTAGATTGTCAATGAATAAGTATAAATAAACACAAATCATCACTATATTTGCAAGATTAAACACTATACCATGTAGTTGCTAAGGCCATCTCTAGAAATAACATCTTGTCTTTGATGCATCTTCCCATGTTCTTTTTTTTTTTCATGACAAGAGAGGAAAAAAAATAGCTTGGGTCATGTTTTTCTATTTTTAAGGTGGTGAGTTTTTTATTGTGTTTTTTTTGGGGGGGGTCTGTGTGAAAGTGTGGGCATTGCAAATAAGAACTATTGCTTTGCTTCAGGTAAAGTCACTTACCATGCTGTGAAGTAATCAGAAACCATTATCAGTATTGAGCACAGCTAGGTGTTTAATAAAAGGGTCACAGGTACACACACACACACACACACACACACACACACACACACACACACACACACACACACACGAAGATGACCACTCAGTTCCGCAAAATGACTGAAACCCCCACCAGCTGTGGAAAATGATTATTACCCTGATTCTGGACAAGTAGGTCCATATCCCCTATCCCCACACCTCATCTTGGGAAAACTACAGAGTCTTGGAGTTTACAGTCTGTAAAGTGAAACAAGTGATTGCATGCATTTTTTAAAATGTTCTTTCATTACGTTTTATTTTACATGAAAGAGAATGTTGCCAGTTTTTTTGCATACATGATAAATCTCTCACTTTTCTTATTTATTGGCAACTGATGAAAGTCAAAAACAATTCGTCACCTGCTGGGGCCACTCGTATATAAAACCAAGCCTGCTGTTATCCACTGTGCTTTAAATCAAAACTACATCTCTAACACACTCTCTCCCCCACACATCCACACACTCAGAAAAAAGAAAAGGCAAGCATAATAAATATATTCCCAGAAACAGAGGTAGTCCCACAGTCAGACAAAGCAGAATGTTCTTCCTCACATTATTCTACATCGTCTTTCTTAAAGAAGTACAACTCTCACAATGTCTTCTAAGTCTGCATTCTGTTTTATTTTCCATTTAATTCGCTACTCAACTTTTCTTAAGATTACTCATGACACATAGCCTTGAATAATTGTCTAAAGCACAACATAAACATAGTATTTTCTTCACTAAATAAAAAAACTTTATATTCATATTTATGCAAGAATAGAAAAGAACTACAAAAGTCATTCTTGCTTTTAAAATTTGAATCTGTTAAATATGAAGATTACATAAACAGTGGGATTAACACATGTGTAATTAATTATAAATGTGCTAAGTAGAGAAAATGTTAATAAACCTGTATGTAGTTAAGAAAGTTTTATTTTAATTCTACCCACTCAAAATACGAATTTCTAAAGCAAAAATCTGCCATAATCCTAAAGTCATGTTGGAATTGTTGCTTATGCCAGAGGTGTTTCATAGTATCTTAATTTTATAAGGGGAAAGCAATTTGCATTTCCTATGCATACTTTGACCATGACAATGGTTGGTTGAGTGTTATTTTGAGTCCCTGTGGCTACTTCCCATTAGTTCCAGTGGAGAAAGATAATGGTTCCCTGGCATAGCAATTTATCATACTATTGTTAGGTCTGAATTCCATATTCAGCCATTACACATGAAACAAATTCATAGAGAAACCAATGGAAACCAGCAGAACTTGAAAACCAATCAAATATCTTCCATCAGTTATTGTTGTTGATCACTGCAAGAAAATCATTTTATTGTTAATTGTTTTGTCTGAAAGTTCATCTCACCATATAACTCACAGGACAGCTCCTCTGCCTGCTATAGGTATCCAAGGATTTTTTTCTCCTTCATAGGTAGAAGAGAAAACAGAAAACCTGCAATAAAGGTATTTCAGGGATAGCATAAGAAGACCAAGTGTGAATTTATTGTACTTATATCATATTCTTCAAAGAGTTAAAAGTATTTATTTAACATTAACAAAATTAGCATGGGAAATTTTCATTCATTGCTTTTTCCAACAAATAGATAGAGTCTGTCCTATGAGTCGGGGTCTGGTACACTCAAGGGCCATAACTAAATCTACTTTCTGAAATCAAAATAGGGAGTTTGGTTTTATCAACACATCTAAATAAAGGGAAACAATTATTTCAATGAGTCGGATTGCTTACATCTCTAAGGATATGGTTGGGACAGCAGTTACTCCACCAAATCCAATCTCTCTGCAAAGCCAGAAGTCAAGAGATTTATCATTGCCAACTCTGGCGATTAGTAAGTGTAATTCGTCAATGCCATTTAGTGGCCAGTGAATGAATGGATCAGACCTATCTGGAAGCTGGCTTTTAATGTTAAAAGGGGAATTCACCTAGACAGATAATCTATTTCTCAAAAGAAATTGACTTTAAAAAGTCTGTTTGATTGCACCTTCATCCATTTATTACTTTTATTTAGAAATGCCCCATCTAGCCAGTCTCCCAAGCCCCTAATTCCTCTCTATTGGCTCTCTTGACCTCTGCGAACATTTACCTGTTAGAAACACTCTCACAGTTATCCAGAAAACCAGAGAAAATATCAAATGGAGAGGAGAGAAAACTTCATTTTTAGGCCACTGCCACTTTAAATGAAAAGATAACACATGGCTAAGTTAGAAACAAAATATGATTGAATTATGCAGTCCTTATTTATATACTTATTTATTCTGACTTTGAAGTCAAAGCTGCCCAAAGAAGAATAACCTATTTAGCTTTATTATAATTCTATTGATAAATTTTTGTTTTCTATTGAAGTTACAATTAAAATAGTCTTTTCTGACACTCTTAAAACACATAAAATAATTATCAGTAGCATACATAGAAAGCATATTTCAGGCCGTGCATGGTGGCTCATGCAGTACTCTGGGAGACCAAGACAAGAGGATTGTTTCAATACAGAAGTTCAAGACCAGCCTGGGCAACATAGCAAGACCTCATCTCCTACAAAAAATTAAAAAAGAAACAATTAATAGGATATGGTTGTGTGTGTCTGTAGTCCCAGTTATTCAAAAGGCTAAGGTGGAAGAATATTGTGAGCCAAGGATGTCAAGGCTGCCGTGAGCAGGGAGCGTGCCACTGCACTCCAGCATGGTCAACAGAGTGAGACCCTGACTCAAAAAAAAAAGAAAGAAAGAAGAAAATATGTTTCAAATTAAGCTTCCTTAACCATTCTTTGGAAATTTTTTACACCACATGATTATTGATTATATGACTTCAAAAACTATTACACTTTCAGCCAGTTCCTTAGATTTTATTATTTAAGTGAATATGCTTTTGTGTATTTCCCAAGTCTATTCTCCTTCCTGACCCCTTTCCCATACCCTTTTCTCTATCCCAAACCTTTTAACTTATCATTCCCCTTTCAATAAAGAACCTGCTTCAATGAGGAGTATAATCATTCTATAAATAACTTACTATCTTCGAGACCTGCCTGGGCAACTTGGTGAGACCTCATCTCTACAACAAATCAAAAAATTAGCCGAGTGTGGTAGTGCGCGCCTGTAGTTCCAGCTGCTTGGAAGGCTGAGGCAGAAGGATCACTGGACCCCAGCAGGTCAAGGCTGTGGTGGCTGGGAGCGGCCACTGCACTCCAGTCTGGGAGACAGAGTGAGACTCCAACTCAAAAAAAAAAACAAACAAACAACAACAACAACAAAAAACTTGTACATATGGTCTCTCATTGTAGAAATATATTCTCTTGTGAAATTTACTTCATGATTCAACTATTCTTTAAGTCTGAGGTTTTAAAATTTATATTTAAACCAATATTCCTTAAAGAGTTACCTTTTGGAAGATGTCAGCCTGCAAATTGTTACTGGCCTGTAATGTGATGAGATTGTGCCAGGACGTAAATCAATTATATCACTAGGTACACTATTGTGTTCAGCTACATTTTTGGCATAGCATAACTCTCTCAATGAGAGAAGTAATGCATTGATTTACTTTTTGGTGCACACTCCATTTCTTGTCATGGGCCATGAATAAGCAGTTAAGGACCAGCACTGTGAGTGACAAAATCTACTTGGCTGTAATTGGTCTTATGCCAAATCCGGTTCAGAAATCTGTGAATTTAATAAAACTATCACTCTAGGGAATTGGAATGTAGGTCCTTCTCTGTCTTCTCGGTCCTCCTCACCCTCTTCCACCATTGGGCTTTTTCCATGCTGTAGTGAACCAGGTCATTCATTCATTCACTATTTCGGGCATTCATCTTATATTTAGTGAGTGTTACTAGACACATGACAATTGCTTTTGTGGAGTTTACATTCTGCTGAGACAACACTAAATAATCAAGTGGAATACATAAAGTATTTTCAGAATGTCACATAAGTTGTGAAAAAAACTAATCCTAAGGAGACAATGTGGTATATGTACACGCTTTAGAATAAATATTTGAACTGGGAACTGAATGATGAGGAGAAATCCTCCAGAGGAGATATACAGGAAGAGCTGTTTTTGACAGAACAGACAACTTGTGCAAAGGTCCTGGGTGGGATGAGCTTGACATATTAGGAGAATAAAAAGGACTTGACAGAACTGGAGTACAGTGAGCTAGGAGGGTGACCCAGCCCAGTGCTGGGGAAAACCACTCATAATACCTTCTTAACCACTGGTCATCAAACTGACATTATCACTTAAGCAGGGATGTTTCTTTCCAAATTGTTTAATCCTTCTAACTCTAATGGACAGAATTATTGAAATCAACAAGCTATTAGTATGTCCATGGTAAGAATACTGGGAATTAATAATTCAAAGTGTCTGAATTTCTGAGAGCATAAATTCCTCCTTTAAAATCATCCTTTAGGACTCAGGATTTCTAATCAAGAGAACACAACTCTGTGACCTGAAAAAGTACTATCTTGTGAAAATGGCACACAAAGGAGAAGTTAGATCAAGGACTGAAAACTTGGTAGTTTTAGAGGCCAGACAGATAACACAGATGGGTCAAATGGTCAGGGTGATGGTGCAGGTCTGATGACAATTAGTGAGCAATGAGTGTGAGACGATAGGAAGGGAAGGGATCGTGATGAGGTGGAAAATAATGTGTGTTTTCTGTATGTGTCAGTCACCATGGAGTTCCAGCCAACAATATTCTCGTGTGCATGTGGCCTGAATGTGGCCAGATCTCCTAATTAAGAAGCTAGAATTGGGATTAAGATGTAAACTCACATGACCATTTTAGAAGTTGGCAAGTGACCAAAAAAGAATTTTTTATTGTGTGGTAATTTTTATGAATAGCTTTCTTTCTTTCTTTCTTTCTTTCTTTCTTTCTTTCTTTCTTTCTTTCTTTCTTTCTTTCTTTCTTTCTTTCTTTCTTTCTTTCTTTCTCTCTTTTTCCTTCCTTCCTTCCTTCCTTCCTTCCTTCCTTCCTTCCTTCCTTCCTTCCTTCCTTCCTTCCTTCCTTCCTTCCTTCTCTCTTTCTCTTTCTTTCTTTTTCTTTCTTTTTTAGAGTTGGGGTCTTGCTCTGTCATGCAGGACAGACAAAACACAACTTGAGGTCTTAATTAGCTCAATAGCAGCTGGTTTGCCAACTCTGGTTTAATTATGGGGCCTAGTGAATATTTAAGACATAAACAAACATGACCATCTTATTGTATGGTAACTTTTATGAATAGCTGGGGAGACTGTGTTATTCCTTTCTCTCTCTTTTTTTTTTCCTTTCCTTTTCCTTTTCTTTCTGTTTTGAGTTAAGGTCTTGTTCTGTCATCTAGGCAGAAATGCAGTGGAGTGATCATGGCTAACCACAGCCTGGAATTCCTGGGCTCAAGTGATCCTCCTGCCTGTCTCCCAAGTAATGGGACTAGATTCATGTCAACACACCCAGATGTTATTCCTTTGTTGCATGATGAGAGTATAAGCTTGGTCCTAATATTTTACAAAAGTTACACATTTAGCAAAGTGTTCCAGCATAGGAATTATCAAGACTCTGAGAATTTGAAGTTCTTCCTAACATGCTAGTAAATTTATATCAATCCAATAACAATTAGCTAAATAATATTTATTTCTAAGACAAAACAGAGATTACTGCCACAAGGATATATGGGAGAACCCAAAAATCTGAAATTTATTTATAAAAAAAAGTATTGATTCTTATACATTTCAACTTGGCACCTTCAAAATACTCTCCGTTTGCTGCAGTACATCTACGGAGACACTTTTTCACTGCTGAAAAGAGTTTTTGAACATGTTAATTTTGATGCCTTTAAGTGCTTCTAATGTTTTTTGTTTCACCTTTTCCACCTTGGCAACATTTTCCCTTTGAAAAATTTTCCCTTTGACTTTTTTTCATCCAAGGAAACAAAAACAAGTCACTAAGGGTGAGATTGAGAGAATAGGGAGGGTGTGGCTTGGGGGTCATGCCCTTTTTGGTCAAAAACTGCTGAACACTCAGCATAGTATGAGAAGGTGAACTTGTAAATCACTCATCCTGAAATGGGCAAAAGCATTTTAAAAAATCTCCAGAAAAAAAAAAAAATTATTGAAGCCTAAAGCAGCCTTCTACAACAACACTAGCTGGTACATTGAGGCAGATGGCTTCCTAGAGCACTTTCCTAGCAGAGGAAGCTTGTACTACAGGGGGCCTGCCCTCCAACATTCCTGATTGCTAGGGTTCCCTTCGCATTTTAATAGTTACTCTTATTTGTAGTAACGATTATGATTTGAATGAACACTCATTTACTAACTCTTCATAGTCATTAATCTAACAAAAACACTGCAGGTGACAGCAGCAGATTTCTTTCTATATTGTTTAATTCAACAAATTGTCTCAGTTTAAACAGAAAAAGAAAAAGATACAAATAGAAAGGCATCCATTGAATCATTCTGATTTTCATTTTCAACCACTAATTAAACCCCAATGTCTATTACATTAACCTTCTGGACAGAAATTTGCCAAAAGTAATTGAGGGAGGCTTGCTAGGAGGCAGGGTCACCTACTGGGGACTGTGTTCCTCTGGTTTCCCTGGTGGCAGCACATTAGTCCTGACTAAACTCCACAAGCTGCACTGGACAGTTGAATTATCCCGAATGCTGGGAAATATGATAGCCCAGGACAGTTGTAAACAGTTCATGGGGAAATATCTGTTCCAAGAGTGTCAGTAACCTTACATACCCCATTATTATCACTCACTAGTCAAGAGACCCTGGATGACTTTTGTCACATGTTGCCTATCTGGTCACCATGAAATAATGACCTTCAGGTTACATACAGTATGAGATGTGTGCGTGTGTCTAGGCATGAGGTCTTTTTTCCCCTTGCTAGCTGTTATTTTAATAGAAAAACTTTTGTCTGACCTACACATGGCTGCTATCCAAGTATTAAATATAGCAATTTGTTACAGTAATATTCCTCCAGAGTCCTTCAGCAAGAACACAAACTATTTATTTTAAGTTATGCTTAAAGGTATATTTCATCTTTAAGTCTCATCACTGGCACACGACACATTCTGAGCAACCTTCACTCTCTTCAGTAACACAAGCAATTTACCTGAATAGCTTCTTCCCCAGCCTGGTACCTCTCTCTTGCTGGTGTTTACCATTTGAATAATCACTTCTACATTTGGTTTATGATCATTTTATTTGAAAAAAAAGAAATCACACACACACCAATTGAACATAGAGAAAATATTTCTCTTCCTCCCCCACAATCCCATCAAGACTTTCTATCACTTCTTTGTGTCAGGAAAAAGAAGTCACAATACAATTTCAAAATAAATATTTTCATTTGCTCTTTAAACACACATCAATTTTACTAAATTATTCTTAATTTCTAACCAGATGTTTAAAATACTATTTTGTAGGCTGTGTTTGCAATTTCTATTCTTTTCTCATTTCCTATGCTGTCATGTTTTTAGAAATCAGGTGTAACATATACATTGAGAACATTTGTGGTGCAGATTTTATTTTATTTTTTTGAGTATTTTGGAGTTTGTCTAGTTTCTTGAGGCTGCTGTAACAAATTATTACAAATTGGGTAGCTTAAAACAACTGAATAGTAATCTCTCACAGTTCTGTAGGCTAGAAGTCAGAAATCAAGGTGTTGGCAGAACCACTCTCCTGCCATAGTCTCTAGAGGAGAATGCTTCCTCTTCTCATTCAGCTTCTGTTGGATCCTGGCATTTTCTTTTTTTTTTTTTTTTGAGTGGGAGTCTCACTCTGTCGCCCAGGCTGGGATGCAGTGGCACACTCATGGAAACCCCAATCCTTCCTCCTCAGCCTTCCAAGTAGTGGGAACTACATGCCCGCGCTATCATGCCCTGCTAATTTTTTTATTTTTATTTTTATAGAGACGAGGTCTCACCAAGTCAAGTTTCCCAGGCTGGTCTCGAATCCTCAGACTCAGGCAATCCACTCGCTTTGGTCTCCCAAAGTGCTGGGATTACAGTCTGAGCCACAGAGCCTGGTCCTGGAATTTTTTTTTTTTAACTTTTGTCAGCATAAGTTCAGTCTCTCTGTCTCTGTCCTCACCCAGCCTTCTCTCTGCATCTCTGTTTCAAATTCGCCTTTCTCTTAAAAGGATACCAGACATTAAATGTAGGCTCTGCCTTCTATCCAGGATGGTCTTATATGGGATCCTTACTTTAATTATATCTGCAAAGGCCCTAATTTCAAATAAGATTGCATTCTGAGATTCCAGGTGGATATATTTTGTGGGAGCCACGATCAAACCACAACGGGTTGATTTAGATTAATTTTTTAGAGTGTCATAGTCACCTTCTATTTCTCCTGTATAACTTGTTCTTTCTCCCATTAAAATATTTTTGTTTTATAAAATTTTAAATGAGTTTCTGAAAGTAAGAATGCCAATTATTTTCTGAACAACTTCTAGTTGCAGTCAGCGAAAGAAAAATAGTTTTTCATTGACAGAAAAATGACAGGAATGTGTAATTTTGTAATTATTTTGTGTTGTGCCTTATAAAATATTATTCAATTATTGGTTCTATAAGTAATGCTTAAGAAATATATCTAGTAGGGTTAGGCTAACTAAATTATAATATGCTTTTAAATTTAATATTGTACTACTATTAAATATGACACTTGTGAATAACATAATATTTAATGATACTGGAGTGTATAACAAACTCTAGATAAAGAATTTAGTCCACATATTTGTCTTTACATTTCAACAGTTATTAGTTGATAGTGCTTTAGAATTTGTAGTCTTTTTTATTTTTTCAGATTTTTTTTCCATGGTAAGCTGGTCTTACATTAATAGTTGAAAAATGATTCATTAAAATATTGCATATAAATGCAATCATTTCCAAAATTCTTAATTTTTAGGCTTTACATTTTTTAAATCTTTTTACTATTGTCTACATTGATTTAGAAATAAGAAAAAATAAAAATTAGCTTGAATTTGCATAGCATCTACTGTGATCCCGATCATTCATTTATTTATTCATTCACTGAACATTCATTACTGTGTTCCTGCCCTCTACCATATAGGGAAACAAATATGAATAAATCATGGTTCCTGGCACCAAGCAATTTGCTATGGATTATAGGAGACAGACAATAATTGAAAGTTCATTGTGGTAGGAGGTAAGGTAGAGATATGTCCAAAGTTCTAAGAGAACACAGAAGGAAGGCACATAAGCAGATTGTGGGAACTTGAAAGTTTCCAAAAGAGGGTGTCAGCAAGGCTGAATGCTCCTGTGAAACACAAGAAGGAAGGAAAGGAACACTCCAAACAGAGGAACAACAGGGTCAGAGGCCTGAAAATCCTGAGGTTTTGAAGGTAGTCCAGGAGGTTTGAGGAATACTGAGAGATAAGACAGAGGACAAAACACACGCATGAACTTTACTTGGAAGTCTCTGGAGAACCAATGAGGGGCTTATAAATGGGATGCATTTGGGCATACTGGATTTTTACAAGATTACTTTGTTAAGAAGAAGGTGTATATTAATGGAAAGACTGGCAGCCAGACCACAAGTCAGGACATTGTTCAAATAATCCAGTAGCTAAGAGATATGATTCTGTGTAGAGGCAGCTACAGTGTGAGAAGTACAAGGACTTGAAGAATACATAGAAAACAAACGTTGGTATTAAATTGATTTAAAAGGATGTGGAATATGAAAGGCTGACATTTGAATCCTTATCTCTGGCTTGGGCAACCGTTCTCATGAGTGTGCTTGTCACTGAGATGAGGAACAGAGTTCAATAATTTTGGTAAACAGGATGAAAAATAAGACACAAAGAAATGCTATGTCATGTCTAAGTCTAGGTACCTAAAATAATTGAAATTTTTAGATCTGAAGCTCAGAAGAGTGTTATATTCTTGAGGTTAGCATTATGGAAATATTGGAATATATATGAAACAATAGGTATCATAAGGAAAAGAGATAACATAAAGATTTATGTAGAAGCACTGTTTACACATATGGTTTTTTAAGGGAAACGAGTCTACCTTTTTTAAAATCATATTTTTAAGGTTCTTATTGCCCTGCAAATCGTCGCTAAGCCCTGCTGTAAAATGATTGCTGGAGGAGGAAACCCAGATTTATTCCATAGTTGAAGTGTGTGTCCAAGAGCAGGGATAGGCAGAGAAGAACATGAGTGAGACCAAAAAAGAGTGGCATCAGAGGGAGAGAAGACTAATTTTAAAAAAGAGATAGGGAGAGAGGCTTAAGCAGAAAATATTCACAGGGTCAAACGCAGCGAAAGTGTTAAAAAAAAGAACCAAAAGTAAAATTTGAGTATGTTAACGGAAAGTCACTGATGTATTCTCAAATCTTCTTATACTTTATTTTTATTTGTTATTATTATTATGAATTTTGTATTTTTAAATTAAATTGATTTTTTTTTTGAGTTGGAGTCTCACTCTGTCACCCAGACTGGCGTGCAGTGGCACGCTCCTGGCCACTGCAGCTTCGGCCTGCTGGGCTCCGGCAATCCTTCCACCTCAGCCTTCCAAGTAGCAGGAACTACAGGCGTGCGCTACCATGTCCGGCTAATTTTTGATTTTATTGTAGAGATGATGTCTCGCCCAGTTGCCCAGGTGGGTCACGAACCTGTGGACTCAAGCAATCCACTCACCTTAGCCTCCCAAAGTGCTGGGATTACAGGCTCAGCCACCGAGCCCGGCTCTTCTTATACTTTAAAAGCACATATTGAGCCAGGTTCAGTGACTCAGCCTGTAATCCCACACTTTGGGAGGCTGAGGTAAGTGGATTGCCTGAG
>NW_007232107.1:608760-633424 GCF_000164805.1 Carlito syrichta | reverse complement strand
GGCAACTTGGCGAGACCTCATCTCTACAATAAATCAAAAAGTAGCTGGGCGTGGTAGCGCGCGCCTGTAGTTCCAGTTAGTTGGAAGGCTGAGGTGGAAGGATCGCCGGGACCCAGTAGGTCGGGGCTGCAGCGGCCAGGAGCGGCCACTGCACTCCAGTCTGGGTGATGGAGACTCCAACTAAAAACAAACAAACAAACAAAAAAACCCCAAAACAAAAAACCAAAAAAAAGCACATATTGGAATGTTTAGTGGTAATGTGTCATTGTGATGTGGGATTTGCTTTAGATTATGTTAGGATAAAAAGTATTTTAACAAATTTGGCAAAATATTAATAGTCGTTAAATTCAGATGATTATGTCTATGGAGTTGATTATGTACTCTTTTAGTTTTAGTCATGCTTGAACATATTTATAAAGAAAAGATAAAAATAAAAATTAAGAAAATTTAAAAAAGTTCTACACTTTGTCAGAACAGGTTCACTGTGGAACATCGGTAAGAGAGGAAACCAGATTTCAAAGAAAAGTTTTCAAATTCTATTTCCATGACTTAATATAAATTGCCATTTGTGTGTGTGTGTGTGTGTGTGTGTGTGTGTGTGTGTGTGTGTTGTCCTCCTCATCTCTGTTCAGCACATATTTGGCAAATAATTATTACTACTACTTTGTACATTATAATTCATATGCAAATATCAACTTGGGAAAGCAGACCTCCCTAACTTCCTCTGATGCAAACAAAAAGTATCTGACCCTAACAGAGTATATTTTGCGTAAATGTTTGAAAAATATTAGAAACGTTTGCAAAGGCAAACACTTCCTCATTAATTGAAATTTGACACAAACAAAGACAGGAATCCCTGAGGTACAAACAAAGACAGGAATCCCTGAGGTACAAGTTTATGATGGGATAGGAGTTCACTGTCCATGTGTCAGGTGACATCTTCTTAAGCTTGGTGGTGGTATAATTTTCAAGAGAAGTCAAGTCCACTTTAAGAAATGTTTTTTTAAAAAGCATGGTATTTTGAAATATTTGCCCCCTCCATGTTGAAATGCTTTTTTTTTTTTTAATACAGGCTTAAACCTCAAAACAGCCTGTGAGTATTTCAGCTTGGTACAAACATATGTAGATGATTCTCTGCTTTCAAGCATAAAGATATACATAGACACACCAAGTTTTTCTTTTGTAAATAGCAATGCTTCATGGCAGATTGCCAGAACTCACAGAGGCATGTTATCACACTGTCAGGAGGCATTGTACCACTGAGGAAAGATACTGGTTGAAGGTACTGTATAGAGTAATTGTGGTGTAGGTATTTCAATTGATAAAAGAGGAGAAATTTTGGCATTACATCAATAAGCAGTATAATTAAGGTAATAGGTAGCATGCCATCTAATCAAGTTACTTACTGTAATACCAATGTGGGTTAACTTACTTTAACATCCCCTGAATACTAATTACTATTACTTTCAGAGTTTTATAATATGCAATATATTTAACAGAATTTAACATAGTTGGATAATTACTATTGTGCTACTAAATAAAAATAGTTATTACTCACAAAACATACTACAGCTTGTTTTTATGGATGACTTCAAAGGTACTTTCCAGTTAGGAGCTGCTACTATCATGAGAAGATATAGACAAAGTCTCATTTTAAAAATGTCTTAAAGTAAACATTGTAATTGAGTAAGTTGTCATCTCTATTGGTAAGGGAGTTGATGGATAATGCATTTTCTTGAAAATATTATTATTGCAATTTCAGTTATAGTTGTCTGATTTCCACTTTTAACATAAGCTCTTGAGAGCCTTCCATCCTAAAAAAACCAAAGAGAGAGAGAGAGAGAGAGAGAGAGAGAGAGACTCAGATAATCAGTGCTCAAAATCCAAGTTTCTCTTCCTTAGTCTTAGTGTTTCACTTTCATTTCTTCCTCTTTCTTGTACTTTCACCTACTTACATGAGTCAGCCGAGTTCTTTGCCACTTTATAGCAAAGATGTCCTTTTCTCCTGTTTCCAATAATATGTCCCTCATTTTCACCTGAGACCTCATCAGAATGACCTTTACTATCTTTCTACCTACATCCTGCTTAGGATTTTCTATGCACTCTTTAAGAAGATAGAGGTTTTTTTCTTCAGCTTTCCACATTTGTTTCTGAGCCCTCAACAGAAGTACCTTTAAAAATCCCTTCATGGCATTATCAGCTTTATCTAGAATATGCCTCAAAACACTTCCAGCTTATATCCATTACACAATTTCAAAGTTGTTTCCACATTTTTGGGTATTTGTTACATCAGCACATGACTTTATGGTACAAATTTCTGTCTTAGCTTATTCAGGCTGCTGTAACAAAAAATACCATAGACTGAGTGGTTTTAAACACAGAAATTTATTTTCTCACAGTTTTGGAGGGTGGGAGATTCAAGGTCAAGGGACATACCAATTTGGTTTCTGGTGAGGTTTGCAGGTGGCCACTGCATTTTGGCTTGCAGCTGGCCAACTACTCTATATCATCACATGGCCTTTCTTCAGTGTGTATGGAGAGAGAGAGAGCGAGAGAGAGAGAGAGAGAGAGAGAGAGAGAGAGAGAGAGAGAAAGAGAGAGAGAGAGAGAGAGATTTCTCATCTTTCTTCTTATAAGGATAATAAACCCTTTAGGAGGGCTCCACTTCATAACCAGATTTCCTCCCAAAGGGCTCATCTCTGAAAATCTACACTTAGAATGAAGGGGTTTCCATTTGCAATAGCCACACACACACACACACACACACACACACACACACAAAGAGAAACCTTGGCATCTTCTTAAACAGAGACATGAAAGACTTTTATAATGAAAACTATAAAACACTGTTCAAAGAAATCAAGGATGTCACCAACAAATGGAAACATATTCCATGCTCATGAACTGGAAGAGACACCTTTGTTAAGCTGTCCATTCAATCCAAGGCAATCTACAGATATAACACAATACCCATTAAATTACCAGCATCATTCTTCTCAGACCTGGAAACGAAAATATAGGAACTCATATGGAAACATAAACAACCACAAAACAATCCTCAGCAAAAAAACCAAAAACCAAAAAACAAAGTGGGAGGTATCACATTCCCAGATTTTAAACTTTATTATAATCTACAATGATCAAAACAGACTTGTGTTGGTACAAGAGCAGGCATATAAACCAATTGAACGGATAGAGATTCCAGAAGCAAAACCTCAATTTCTCAACCAACTCATCTTTGACAAAGCCTCCACCACCAAACACAGGGGAGATGAGACTCTATTCAGGAAATGGTGTCAGGAAAACTGGCTGACCACATGCAGAAGATTAAAACAAGACCCTTACCCATCACCACACACAAAAATCAACATAAATGGATCAAAGACCCAAATGTAAAACCTCAATGTATAAAAACCTTAGAAAATGCAGGAGGCACCCTAATGGAAACTGGAACTGGCCACCAATTCCTGATCAAAACCCCAAGTGTTCAGACCATAAGAGATAAGACAGACAGGTGGGACCTCATCAGACTGACAAGCTTCTGCAAAGCCAAAGAAACATTCAAGAGAGCAGGGAGATGGCCCACAGACTAGGAAAGAATATTTGCCAACTGTATGTCTGACAGAGGCCTAACATCTAGGATCCACAAGGAAATCAAACATGCCGAAAAGACAAAAACAAACAGCCCCATTACAAAGTGGGCAAAAGATATGAATAGATACTTCTCAAAGAAGACATACAAGCCGCCAATAGATACATGAAAAAATGCTCAGCCTCACTGGTCATCAAAGAAATGCAAATTAAAACCACACTGAGATACCGCCTAACTCCAGTCCCATCAATAACTCAAAAAACAACAGATACTGGAGAGGATGCTGGGAAAAGGGAACACTTCTACACTGTTGGTAGGAGTGTAAACTTGTACAACTTCTGTGGTAAACAGTTTGGCAATTTCTAAAAGATCTAAAAATCAACCTTCCATATGACCCCACAGCCCCCCTACTGTGAATATACCAGAAGGAACTCAAATCATTCTATGAAAAAGATATCTGCAGATGTATGTTTATTGCAGCATTGTTCACAATAGCAAAAACATGGAACTACCATGCTGCCCATAGAAAGAGGACTGGATAAAAAAAATGTGGTACATATACACGATGGAATATTACACAGTCTCAAAGAAGGACAAAATTATGAACTTCACAGCAACTTGGATGGGTTTAGAGTCTATATTACTGAGCAATCTGTCACAGAAACAAAGAACTAAGTATCACACATTCTCATTCATAAGCGAATCTCGAATAATTATCATAATACTCTGAGAAAAGATTTAGTAGTAGTGGGAAACTGCTGGGGGAGTAGTGGGGGTGGGATTGGCAGTAGCGGGAAACTGTCAGGGGATGGGGGGCACACTTCATCAACAGGGTACCCACATCTTTAAAATCATAATCATAAAAAAATTTTTAAAAATGATGAGATTTCAATATATGATTTTTCTTTTTGCGAGATGTAGGGGTCACAATTTAGTCCATAGCACTTCCCAACCAAATGTCATAGGTTGGCAGAATGAATAAACAATAGCATCTAAACTTAAGAGCATGTGTAGATTGAAATGGAAAGGATAGAAGATGATATATCATAAAAATAGCAATCATAGGATTGTGATAGATTATGTTAGAAGGCATAAAGACATTAATCTCCTTGTACAACTCTATCAGAGCTCTTAAGTGACTAGTTACATTGTTACTGAGCAGTAATATTTTGAGATACTTTTTTTTTTAAAGCAGTAGGTCTTAGTAGTAGGCTTCAAATATTCGGTAAACCATGCTATCAATTGATGTGCTGTCATCCAGATATTGTTGTTCCATTTACAGTGCCCAGGCAGAGTAGATTTAGCATGAATCTTAAGGGTCTGAGGACTTTCTGAATGGTAAATGAGAACTAGCTTCAACTGCAAGTCACTAGCTATATTAGCTAGTAGTGGGAAACTGTCAGGGGAGGGAGGTGGGATTGGCAGTTGAAGGAAACTGCTAGGGGAGGGAAGGGCATACCTCATCAACGAGGGTACTTACATAATCAATGTTTGCATACCTAACCGTGAATTGTACCCCACATCTTTATAATAAAAAAAAATAATAAAAAGGAAAAAAAGAGAGTCATCCTATTCTCAGAAGATTGAAAGCCAGGTTCTGACTTTTTTCCTTAGCTAAACAAACTAAAATCTTTTTGCAGAATAAGGTGGTTTCCTCTATATTGAAGATCTACTGTTTAGTGTGGTCATTTTCATCAATTATCTTGGCTAGAGCTTATAAATAACTTGCTATGACTTCTCTATCAGCACTTGCTGCTTCACCTTGTGCTTTTATATTATGGCTTCTTTTCTTAAACCTCATGATCCAATCTCTGCTAGCTTCCAACTTTTCTTCTGCAGCTCCCTCATCTCTCTCAGCCTTCAAAGAATTGAAGAGAGTTAGGGTTTTGCTCTGGCTTAGGCTTTGAGTAAGGCGAATGTTTGTGGTGGCTTGATCTATCCAGACAACTAAAACTTTTCTCTATATCTGCAATAAGACTGTTTTGTTTCTTATCATTCACATATTCACTAGAGTAGCGCTTTTAATATCCTTCAAGAACTTTTCCTTTGCATTCACAACTTGGTTAACTTTTTGGAGCAAGAGGCCTACCTGTTAACCTATAAGTGTTTGACATAGCTTGTCTCATGAAGCTTAATCATATCTTGTTTTTGATTTAAAGTGAGAGGCATTTAGCTTCTCTTTCACTTGAATGCTTAGAGGCCATTACAGGGTTATTAATTGTCCTAATTTCAGATTGTTGTATGTCAGGGAATAGACAGGCACAAAGAGAGGTTGAGAGACAGAGAAACAGCTGGTTGGTGGATAAGTTATATCACACATAGTATTTATTGATTAGACTTGCCATCTTGTATGGGCACTATTTGTGGTACTCTATAACTACTACAATAGTAACATCAAAGATTAATGCATACAGGTCACCACAACAGGTATGATAATAATGAAAAAATTGAGATATTGTGAGAATTGCCAAAATGCAACACGGAGACAGGAAGTAAGTACATGCTGTTGAAAAATAATGCCAATAGACTGACTCCTGCAGAATTGCCACAAAACTTCAACTTGTAAAAAGCATAATATTTGCAAAACTCAATAAAGTGAAGCACAATAATATGAGGTATACTTGTATACATTTTTCTCAAGTGTGCATGGCACATCCTCCACAGTAGACCATATGTAAGGCTGTATAATAAGCTTTAATAAATATAAAGATATTAAAATCATGCCAAATATTATTTCCAATCACAATGGAATAAAACTAGAAATTGGCAGTAGAAGGAAAACTAGAAAATACACAAGTAGGTGGGAGTTAAACAACACACCCTTAAACAACCAATGAGCCAAAGAGAAAATTACAAGGGAAATTAGAAAATTCCTTGAGACAAATAAAAATGAACACAAAACATACAAAACTGCATGCAGCACAAGCAGTACTGAGAGGGAAATTTATAACTATCAATATTTACATTAAATAAGAATAAATATTTTAAACTAAAAACCTATATTTATACCTTAAAGATTTTAGAAAAGAGGAGCAAACTAAACCCCAAATTAGCAAAGAAATAAAATTATAAAGATAAGAAATAAATAAAATAGAGAATAAAAATTAAAAACATCAATAAAACCAAAAATTAGTTCTTCAAAAAGATCAAAATTGACAAATCCTAAGCCAGATGGGCTAAGGAAATAAGAGAAAACTCAAATAAATAAACCTAGAAATGAAGAAAGACCATTACTAATTCTACAAAAAAATTTTTTAAAGGATTTTAATTACTTTGAAAATTGCATGCCACAAAATTAGATAACTTAAATATAATGAACAACTTTCTAGACACACAACTTCCCAAGACTGAATTATGAAGCTATAAAAAATCTAAATATAACTACAACTAATAAAGACATTGAATCAGTTATAAAATGCTTCCTGACAAAGAAAAGACCAGAATCAGATGGATTCACTAGTTAATTCTACATGTAAAGCATGTAAAAAAGATTGAATAGCAATTTCCATTAAACTCTTTTAGAAAACGAGAAAGGTTGCATTTCTCAGTTTATTTAGGGAGGGTGGCATTACTGTGTTACTAAATTCAAACAAAGATGCTGTCAGAAAAAAATAAGAAAACCTTAAGGAACAATATTCCTAATGAACACCAAGGCAAAAATCCTCAAGTAAATATTAGTCAACTGAATTCAACTGCATATTAAAACAATTATAAACCAAGAACATGTGAGATTTATTCCTTTAATGTAAGAGTGATTCAACATACAAAAATCAATGAATATAATATACTACATTAATAAAATGAGGGAGAATCCCCACATGATCATCTCAGTTGATGTAGAAAAAATATTTGACAAAATTTAATACCAATTCATGATTTAAAAAAAACTCAATAAAATAGGAAACCACTTCAACATAATAAAGACCATCTATGAAAAACCCACAGGAAATATCAGCATCTTGCTAAAAACTAAAATATCTTTCTCTAAGATCTGGAACAATAAAAGGATATCCACTTTTGCCACTTCTATTCAACATAGTACTTGAAGTCTTAGCCAAAGCAATTAGGCAAGAAAATGAAATTTGAAACTATATAGAAAGAAGAGAAATGATCTCTGTATAAGACAACATAATTTTATGTAGAAGACTCTAATGATTCAACAAAAATCTTTAGAAGTAATAAACAAATTTAAAAAGTTGCAGAAATACAAGTTTAACATACAAAATTAAAAAGATAAAACCAATAAACAAAAATCAGTGCATTTTATGTACTAATAGTGAATTTCCTCAATAGGAACTAGGAAAATTTAAGAAGATAATTTTAAAAATAATTCCATTTTAATGACATATAACTTATAAAATACTTAGAAATAAATTTAACCAAGGAGGCAAAAGATTTGTACACTGAAAACTATAAAATGTTGCCAAAAGAAGAGATAAATGGAAAGATATCTGTGTTTATAGAACAGAAGATTTAATACCATTAAGACATTAATACTGCCCAAAGCTATCCACAGCTTCAAGGCAATTCTTATCAAAACTTCAAAGTTTTTTTCTTTTTTGCACAAAAATAAAAATCAACACTACAATTTACATAGAATCTCAAGGAACCCTGACTAGCCAAAATAGTCTTGAAAAAGAGGAAGAAAGTGGAAAGTTTCAAACTTCCTGATTTCAAAACAATGCAAAGCCACGATAATCAAAATAGTGTGGTATTGGCACAAAACAGATATATTGACTAATGTAACAGTGAGCGAAGACATAAATAAATATATATATGGTCAAAAGATGTCTGACAAAAGTACTAAGAGCATTTAATCCTGGAAAGGTCAGTATTTTTGTTAAACAGAACTAGAAACTGGATATTCACATTCAAAATAGTAAAGATGGACTTTCACCTTACCCCATACACACACACACACACACACACACACAAAAACACCTCAAAATGGATCATAGAACTATATATAAGAAGAAAAACTATCACGCTCTTAGGAAACATAGGGGAAGGTTTCATGACATAGTTGGCAACAATTTCTTGGCTATAAAATCAAAAACACAGCAAACAAAAGAAAAAATGGCTACATTGGACTACATCAAAACTAAAAACCTTTGTGCCAAAAAGAAAAATATGAAAAAAGCGAAACCCATGGAATGAGAAAGAATTTGTAAATTATATATATGATAAGAAGTTAATATCCAGAATAGCTGAAAAACTCTTATGGCTCAACAACAAATGAACAAATTGATTAAAGTGTGGACACAGAAATTGAATAAACATTTCTCCAAAGAAGATACACAAATGTCCAACAAACACAGAAAAAGATGCTTTGAATCACCCATCATGAAATGTAAATTAAAAAACAACATAAGATATCACTTCACACGCTGGAACATGGCTACTGCCAAAAATACAGAAGTTATAATATTGCCAAGAGCGTATAGAAATTGAAACACTTGTGTATTTTTGGTGGAGAAGGTAAAATGGTGCAGCCACTAAAGAAAACTCTATGGTAGTTCCTAAAATAAATAAATAAATAAAATAAATTATCACATGATCCAGTAATTTCTTTTCTGAATATATACTTAAACATTTGAAAACAGGGTTTTAACCAGTTTTTGTTGGCATCCGTGTTCATAGTATCATTATTCACTATAGGCAAAAGGAGGAAGCAACCTACCTATCCATCAACAAACAACTGGATTTAAAAAAAGTTGTATATAATACACACAAATGAATATTATTCATGCTTAGGATGGAAAGACATTATAATAACGCATGTTACAACATGAATGAACCTTGAAGATATGCTAATTTAAATAAACCAGTCACAAATAGATAAATATTGTACAATTCCACTTATGAAAGTTGCCTAGAAAAGTCAAAATAATAGAGGCAAATAGTAGAATGGTGGTTGCCAGGGACTTCAGGGGAAGTGGGAAACTGGGATTTATTGTTTAATGGGTACAGATTTCAGTTTTATTTTATAGGAAAATGAAAAAGAAGTTCTAAGGGATGGATACAGTGATGTTTCCACAACAATGTGAATGTAGTTAATCTTGCTGAACTTTTATACTTCAAAATGTTTAAATTGCAAATTTTATGTTATTTTGCCACGATAAAAAAAATAGAAATTTAAGAATAGTGTGAAAGACCATATAAGAATCTAGAATTACCAGCTTCTCCTTCCTTTTGCATATGTTTCTTGGCAAAATACCCAGAATTAATCCTTACTAATAGAAGTAAAACAGAGGTATCTTGCTTGAGTAACACTAGCCACTATTGAAGGTGCTGTAAACCTACTGAAAACTGGGATTAATTAATGACCATGTGCATACTGGTTGGTAATATACATAGACTTCTTTTCCTACAAATCTAGAATTGTACCAACCAGACCCTCACCTGAAAATCAGATTTCTAGAGATTTCTCTAGAGACTCCAATTGGCACAAAAAGAAATTAAAGAAGCTGATATTAAGGACCCCTAACTTTTTGATTGAGATTAATTCTAATATGATCATATTGTCAGAGGAGGTAACATGGGCATACTCATCAGTGAGGCTCTTGGTCATAAGTTTTTAAATAAATGATCTCAAAGGAAAGTTTTAAATAACTTTCAGAGAGAGAGAGAAAGGGAGAAACAGAAAAGAAAAATATGTTAATTATAAAAAATAAAAACTCAATTTTCCAACACTTTTCAGCAGTACCTGAAAACTAGAAGGCAATGGAGCCACACCTTCAAAGATACTGGAGAAACTTATTCCAACATAGAATTTTATACCTAGCCAAATATTTAATCATTTTCTAGGTACAATATAATATTTTCAAGCCTGTATGGTCTCAAAATTCATAATTGTATATGTCCTTTTTAAAGGAAATTATTGCATGGAAGTTATGCTGTTCTAAAATAAGAGTAAATTAAGAAAGAAATCATGTTCTGCAGCAAATAAATACTTTAATCCAGGGGAGAAGTAAAGGTAATCCTCAGGATGGTCTCTGGAGGGATTCTAGCACGGCAGCTGTGTACCAATTACATGAGTTGTGTACTCTCTGAGAGACTTTTAGAGGAAGATGAAATGGACAGAATAGCTGATGTGCCTGAGTGTCTGGAGAGAGGACTTATATAATACATAACACATCTCCTGGGATTTCCTAGAGATTCCATAAAAAACTAAGTGTTGTGGGTTAAAGCATATATTGACATCCTTAAGCCCTGTCCTCAGAATGTACTGTGTCTGGCAATAGAGTCTTCAAATAGGTAATTAAATTAAAATAAGGTCATTAGAATGGACAATTCAATATGATTGGTGCCATCATAAAATGAGGAAACTTGAACTCAAATACCAACAAAGGGAGGACCAAGTGAAGACACGGGGAGAAAACAGCCAACTAGAAGCCAAGAAGAAAAGCCTCAAAAGAAACGAAGATTGGTGGCACCTTAATATCTTGACCTCCAAATTTGAGAACATAAATTTTTGTTGTTTAAGTCTCTCATTCTGCCAACAAATAATTAATGTAATTACTAAGCAAAATGTTTTGTGGAAACTGAAAAAGATTTGAACTAATCATAATTATGATGGAAATATATTGGGAGGATAGGAGAGGATGATGAGAAGAGTGACTATGTTGTGGGGGAGGTAGAGGTAGAAATAAAGCAAAATGTCACCTTAAATAGAGGGAAGATGACAAACAATGCTTTAAATTGGAAATTAGTTGTCAAAATGATTTAAGGAAATGGCAGTAAACACTAAATGGATCAACTAAATAGTTGAAAATGGTTGTTTCAGCCGGGCTCGGTGGCTCAGTCAGTAATCCCGCGCCTTTGGGAGGCTGAGGGGAGTGGATTGCCTGAGACCCTGGGTTCGAGACCCGCCAGGGCAGCAAGACCTCATCTCTACAATAAAATAAAAAAATCAGCTGGGCGTGGTAGCACATGCCTGTAATTCCGTACTTGCAAGGCTGAGGCAGAAGGAACGCCGGAGCCCAGCAGGTCGAGGCTGTGGTGGCTGGGAGCGGCCACTGCACTCCGATCTGGGCGACAGAGTGAGACTCCAACTCAAAAAAAAAAAAAAAAAAGAAAGAAATGGTTGTTTCTAGGGAGATAGAACTAAGGGTGGATATCCTATGCATTACTCAATCAAACTACATTCTTGTGAAACTATTAAACACTAAGCAGATTCATGTATAATCTTAATATATATAAAACAAAATATATGACACATATACTTACTGGGATATTTGCTACATGTTACAGATGAAAAATTAACACTACAGAGGAGTTAAATTATTTCTCTTGGTTCACATAGTTTGAAAAAGGCTGAAGCAGAATTTGAAATCAAAACTTAGGAGTTCCAACTCAGTGTACATTTTCAAAATGATACCACATGACCTGGACTTTTCAGAATCTCAAAACTAGAAAGCTATTTCTAATCCTAACATTTATGAATCCTAATATTGTGAACATTTGAGACGATTATGCCATAAGTATTAGGCACAACTGAAACGGCTGCTGCTTATACTACACAAGTTTTAAGAGAGAGCTGTTGATTTTCAATTAATTAAGAACCTTGAAGATTATCGAAGTCTGAAGTTGAGTTTAAATGAAAATTTCAGTCCATTCCTGGGTAATTAATCAACTTTATCCAAAGTTAAAAGTAGTGAGAATGCATACCTTTATAATTTTAAAAACTTACTGAATATTATGATAGGCTAACTTATCCTTCTACACTGAAATAAGAATACTTGCGTCTGCCATCAAACTATCACAGAAATAACTGATGTTTACAACCTATTGTCCCAAATATGTATTAAATCAAAGAGTAGATTTACTTTACACTTTGTTAATTGCAACATAAAATATTAAAAACTGATTGAAATATTTGCATTTCTGCATATGATCATTTGCATGTGATCCATGGGAAAAAAAATACCAAAATACAGCTAATAAAGAGAGTTGTGTTAAAGCGCTCCTGAGTCTATATTTCTTGTCTCTATTTTCAACCCTGTATGGCTCAGCCTAAAACGGTAACAAATAACCGTAGTTGTTAGCAATCCCTAGATCTCATGGGAATTTGGCCTAAGGCCAAATTTACATTTCAGATCCCATCCATGCACCATTCTGTTAGCACAAATATAAGAGCAGCATAATGAATCTATAGCCTGACCATTTTGCAGGATTCTCATCTTACTTTTTCCATTCTGCTAGGATTTCTCTTTTGACTCTTATATCCATGACAGCCAAGTATTCATTTAATCAATTAACATCCCATGTGCTGAACTGTGATTGTTTCCTGGTCATCAAAGAAATTAACTAATATTAATAAAGAACTTACTATGGGTCAGGTGTTATGTCAGGTTCTGAGAAAACAATGATATTGAACAGGAATTGCACATGCAAATCAGAGAGTTGCGACAGAACAACGTATGGCCTAACACTATGATGTCACATAAAGTGCTGGAGTCGAAAGTGGGTTAAAAGCAGGACAAGAAATAGTGGAACAAGAGGTTAAAACAGGAAGCTAATGCAGACCTACAAGACTAATCATGCTAAGTCCTTTTTCTGGTCATAGTGATCAGCACAGAAATGATTGCAACTAAAACTGGAGCCAACCTGATATGTTCTGATGGCAAAGATGCTTTATCATAGGGAGAGAATGAGGACAATGATAGAAAAGGATCTGAGAGATAGAATGGTGGGGATGGGGCTGGGAGAGAGAATAGAAGGGTAGAGGGAGAGAGAGAGTATGAGAATATGAAGGCACTAATATAATTTGAATACTACCAGGCCTATTTTATATTTGAATAACTCAGTGTGGTTGCTAATATATTTTTTATGTATCTTGTGTGTATACATCTATGTGTAAGTATATATGTGTATTCCGACAATATTTACATATTGGTAAGGAAAAAGTTGAGAATCAATGGTACAGAATTTGTCAGAGAATATTTAAGGTATTTTAGCAAGCAAATGACTTGGATTATCGGAGGAATAGTTTTGATTGCAATAAGAAAAAGTTTTGAGAAAGCCTAAAGACAAAAAAACATATGAAACGTAAAAACAGTTCAGGAGATCATAACTATAGCCTTGATGACACTAATTTATTATTAGTATTATTAGTTGTGGAAGTAGTGCAAGCATAGTAACTATTATTTACCGAGTGTCTGCAATATGGAAACTGTGCTAAGTTTCTTTATGCATTGTCTTATTTAATTCTTATAACATCTTTGTAAGTGAAGTATCATTATTTTCACTTAGCAGTTGAGGCTGTGCTTTAGGGAGCTGAGGTAACTTGTATAAGCTCATGGCAATAGTAGTAAATTCAGGATCGTAGTAAAGTTCATCTGATTCCAGTATCCATGATCCGAGGCAGTACTTATCATACTTCCTAGTTGATGAGGAATTGAACTAAAGAAAGAAAATTGGGATTGTGTAGAGAATGAGTCACCAAAGGTGAACTAAGTATAATGATTAAACTCTGCCCCATTTTCTTTATCTTGTCAAATTTCTAACTTTTAATATGATTTACTTTCCAACTTGGTTCTGGCATCACATCACATAACAGATAAAGAAAGAAAATCAAATCATTTTATGACCTTGTAAAACTGTCTTCTGGGAACTCCGGGCACTTTTAAGACACTTACCTGCTCTGTCTGAAATCTGCCACCACCCATAAAGCTTCATATACATATACAGAAACTTGGTTCCTTTATTATTCCTCAAGCTGATCATTTCCCTTACTTCTTTCAAAATTTCTTAGGTAACTCTAGCTGACATTATCAGTCAAAAAAATCTTTGGGCCATTGCTTTGTTAAACTCTGTTGTATCCACGTGGTTCTTTGAGCTACAGCTGCCATTTTTCCTAGCTTTGGCCCCTCCCTTCCTTGGAGAGGTGAATCTCCTCTTTCTCTCCCTCTCATTTACTTTCTAAATAAACCATATTTTTCAAACTAAAAAAAAAAAAATCTTTGAATCCATCTATAGCCTGTGCCTTCCCCTTGAAAATGAACCGCCTTTCTAGAACAAACCAGTATAAATCTCACATGTATTGATTTATGGTTTCCTGTAACTTCTGTTTTTCTAAGTTGTATAAAACCAAGCTATAATTCAAACATGGTGGATTCATATTTTCAGGACCTCCTGAGATGCCATGGGCCTAGGTCACAAACATTTGGCTCAGAATAAACCAACATAAATATTTTAGAGTTTGGCATCTTTCATCAACAGTTGGTACTTACAGTATTGGTTAACAAAGAATTGAGAAAATATAAAGTTTTGAATTAGATAAAGAATGTGATACTGTTAAAAAAGAACACAGAAGAGAAGGCTAGGTCAAAAAGAACTTTACATATTATATTATAAGAATCTGGTATATTCCATGTATTTATAAAAATGCTTTTTCTTATTCTCTTTAATAAAGTGTCATTTATATAATTGAACAAAATATTAATGTATGAGTGTTACTAGCCTTTTTTTTGCAACCCAGCAAAAGAATTCCATTTTATTATTTTTGAGGTTTTATTTTCCCTTCTTCACTGCTACCCCATTAAGTGGGAATCTAGGTTTGCCAGAGAATACTTTTGGGCTCTTATAAAGAGTGTAAAGGAAAGGTCAAAATGTAGAGTTAATTAATTATTAAAAGTATAAAAATAAATTTTTAGAAAATTTTGTTACAAGTCATGTTGCAAGCTCTGAGATATATGTGAAGAAAAGTTTTATAATACTGTTTTATAGTATGTATACTCTCAATAATAATAAAGGAAAATCATTAAAGAATGTTTAAATAATTTACTTGTAGTTCCAGGTTTTTGACTGAGACCATATCAATTATTAGATCAGATGAATCAAGATTTCAACAGAATTAAAATGAAATTCTCTATTACACTCCATAGCAAATAAAACCATTGAAAGCGAGTAGTGAATAAATGTATTGTTATGTGGTAAAGATATATACATTTCTGGTTGTTTTATAGTTTCAACAGAAAAATTGCACCGTAGGGGTTATATTCTCATATCAAGGTTTTGCCAGCATCATAATATCTAGGACTAAATAAAAGCATCAACCTATTGACAAACTAAGTATAGGCATATCAGTTTTGGAAATTGATTCCTAAACTGGTCTGCACTTAAAACCAAGGGCCTTGTAATTCTATCCCCAACTGAGCATTTTTTCTTCTCTTCCTTAATGCTGCCTACTTCATACCAGGTCTTTCCCAAACTTTGTCTCTTGGGCCGTAAGTTAAACTGTTAACTCTTTAAGAAATAAATATATATGTTGTAACAACAGAAACAATAACCTCATATTAGTTTCCATCAAATTTCCTCAAAAGGATCATCTTTTTTGTCTTCACATTGAAGCACTCTCAAGCTAACATCTGTGCCTCTGAACTATTTCACCTTTGTCTGAATTCACCACAAAGACAATTCATAGATATTAATAATTTCTTGACTTACAATGCATGTCTAAGATTATTCATTGAAGCGATCTCTACAAAAACAACAGAAAAGCCATCCCTAAGAAAAACTGCCACGTTTACTCTTAAATAAGAGTAAGAGCTCTTTGTTCCAAGAAATAAATATTTCAATCTTTTAGAATTGTTATTTGATCTCTACCTATAGCCATCAAAAATTCAAAATTAATAAGGTCTATGCTTCTAGGAATCTATGGGATAATTAATGAAAACAAGAGGCACTTAAAAATCCATATAAAAATATTTTACCAGATTAGAATCTAAAATATCCATCTGTTAGTTCAGCATCAGAAATGCAGCAAGTTATAGGTATTAAAAGACTAAAGAAAAAGCATGTAATCATAGCACAAAAAGACCTTCTAGGCTAGTGATTCTTAAGCAGTGATCTATATTTTCATGTGTAGTAAGTTTAATTGTTTTTTTTTTTTTAATTGCTTAGAACCCAACCTAAACTATTGAACCAGAAGCTCTAAGGGTGTGGCTTGGGTACTTGTATTTTGGAAAATTTTCTAAGTGATTGTGTAGTGCCCCATTAAAACCACTGTGTTCCTAGAAGAAAGCAAAATTCTCCACAAGCAAGTAAGCGGTAGCATACCAACAAAGACCTCCTAATGAGCTAATCCCACACTCTCACTTGGGCACCATTATTATTATTTTAAAAAATCCTTACTGTGTGAAACAGTTTCATTTGCCTTGCTACTCCTGTTGCTTGCACTGGAAAGAAAAAGCCAGGAAACTGATAGGAGCACTATATTCTCACTCTGGACAACTTGCTGATAAGGTTTATCTCTGTCCTTACACTCAGAGAGAGTACTTCGTGCTCAAAAGACTTGTGAATGGAATTTATGTAGCAATTCACATGCAAAATACAACTGTGCAGAAAAATAGCATTTTTCACACTTTAAAATGAATTTGCTTCTGAAAGTCATATGAACCCAAACCAAATTTTCTGCTATTTTGTCCCTTATGGCTGTAAATTTGGCTGATGTGGAAATTTTCTTGGTGAGTATATTCTCATTTCTCTTCTCCATTTCTTTTAATAATTCATACTCACATATATTTTGCTACTATAATTTTTAGGTTAAGCGCACAAGTTCATGTTCTCTCAGTGATTTAAAATTCCTCACTATACATTATTATGTTGCTATCAATAGTAATGATGATTAAGTTTCCTGTAGACATTTACATTTGAATTTTTAAAAACTTCTTGATCTCTTCATAACATTTTGTGGCCTTTTGGAAATTATTTCAAGTATCTTCACAGTTTGGAGAATTGTAATATTTTTCAAGAGGTAGTTCACATATATATATATATATATTTCGTAGTTCATATTGCCATACTATAATATTTTATCAAATGAGAGAAACAGAAACAATTCAATGGCAACATCTTTCAAGACACTTTGTATTATTAAACTCATGGATTCCCTAATTTATCTTGAATTCTTGAATTACTTCTCTCTCTACACATTAAGGTAATTGTAACTCTACAAGTATGTCAGAATTCTGAACATACATAACACATATGCAAATTCATGCAATTATTGCATATCTGTCTTTTGTCTTGCTCCTTATCCCACAATTAGATTCTAAATCCTTAATTGCCATTGTCAAGTTTTGGATGGTTCCATTATGTAGGAAACAGGGAAAATTTTATGATTCTTCAACAGGTCATATTAATTATATGAACGGCAAATATAAAAAGTAATAATAACTAAATATAGCAGTGCTCTCAGAAAGTGCAGAACACTTAAATTTCACTTCTTCTTATTTGCTACTAAAGAGCTTTCCAAGCAGAATGGTTCATTGATCAGAGGTCTACAACATGTTTTCCTCATGATCTTTTCTTACTAGTCAATTAAGTCTGGATACCTTAATTACATAATATGCTTTCAGAACTTGAACTGAAATTTAGTACTCTCTACAAATCAAGCTACATGTGGGAAATATCACTTTGTTAAATGTCACTTTGTCCCTATCTGGTCACAGTCAATTTAGAATAATAGAGAAGTTTTAGATACCAAAGACATAAGATGAAGATGCAAAATACCATGGGAATCTTTCTCCCTATTCCATTTTGAATTTTCATGGGGTTGGATGCCATGTTATATTAGGAATGGAATGAAATTACTGGGACAGAATTTAGAAAATTATTGTAACTTCAGAGGTTTTGAAATTTTGTGACAGTTTTCTTTTATAATGTAATTTTGCTCTGGAGTACTGCATAACTTTTAAGGTAAGGTGATGTCAAGATGACATTAAAATAGCCCAAGATTCCATTAGCCAAGTTATATCCTTCTGATGTATAAATAATATATGTTACCTGTGGGCCTGTAGAAATTATTCGAATATACTAGTATATTAATTAATACAAATCCTGATGTATGTTCCCTGAACAGCTGAAGGGAGAGATTGCAGAAGGCAGAAGATAGACACATCCTGATTGATAAAGTTATTTCTGAGTTCTACTATAAATATGCCCTGATTATTAGTTATAGTTAATGTTTATAGTTATAATTAGTTATAGTTAATTTTTATAGTTATAATTAATCTTTGAATTTTTTTCTCATTAGCTTTTTGTTTTTATGGATCATTTGGAAAACCCTCATCTAAAAGAAATTTAGTGTTATTTAAAATTTTATTTAAAATGCTACTTTCTGTATGAGGGTAATCTATCTTTCAAAAATTATTTATTTATTTATTTATTTATATTTTGAGTCGGGGTCGCACTCTGTCACCCAGGCTGGGGTGCAGTGGCATGATCATGATGATCACAGCTCAGGGAAAGCTGTTTGATCTCCCATAAAATCAAACTCTTCCTTTCTGCTAAGTTTAACAGTTCGTAGGTAAATGTTAATATAGTTACCTACTTTCTCAATAACCTGTGAAAATAGAGATATTATAATTGGTCACTTATTATTATTATGAATGATTTTGTCAGATAACATATTGTGATAGAAGAGTTTGTGTAAAGGTGTTGAGAGCAAAGTTCTGAAACACTCTTCTGATGATAAGAATAAGGCAAATTTCAGTGACTTCCCAGTTTTTCCTGCAGAAGTCCTATAGGAACTGTTGTGACATTAAAGTCAAATAAAGTGTACCACATAATGGAGAATAAGTAAAAACAAAATAATAATTGACCTTGAAAAGAGATGAAAAAAAAACCCCATAAATCTTACGTGTGTTCTATATCTAAGATAAAATACTGAAAAAAGAAATAAAACTTTATTTTCCAATTACTAAATATTTATATTTTAAGATTTTTTTAAATCAAAAGGGCTAAAATAATTCTTCTTAAAAATTAAAGTAAAACCAGATTGCTAAATGATGAAAATTCATAAAGTCTAAATGCATACTGGTTATTCAAATGAACACTGATTTGGCAAAAATCTAATTAAAGAGAATGATTGCTTGTGCCTACATATAAAATTTGTTTCTGAAAATTCTATGGTTATATAATCAGCATAATGATACTTATAATTCCATCTTTGCTAGATAATTTTTGTTATATAAATTTAATAAAGTATTTTATGTTCAGTACTTAAGTTTATTTTAAAAGCAATGAGTGCAATGAGTTTTATTTATTTTTTATTTACTGACTATAGCAGCTTAGATAATATCCCCAAAGAGATACATTGTAGTATTAACCTCCAGTACCTATAAATATGAATTTATTTGGAAATGGAGTCTTTGTATATGTAACAAAGTTAAGGATCTGAAAATGAGATCATCCTGGATGTACAGTAGGCTCTAAATTCAATGACTGGTATCATTATAAGAGAATGGAGAGGAAGGTTTGAGGCAAGGGACACAAAGAGAAGGTGGCCATGTGGAGATCCATATAAAGACAGGCAGAGATTGTAATTATACAATACAGCTTCAAGTTAAACAATGCCGTGGATTGCCAAAATCACTAGAAGCTAGGAAACAAGCATGGGATCAATTCTAGAAGAACCTAAGAACCTAACTTTTCAGAACTGTGAGAGAACAACTTTCTGTCCTGTAAAGACACCAAGTTTGTGGCAATTTATTATGGGAGCCCTAGCAAATTAATATTCTGTCATCTACGTGATAACTAAGTGATATACTAAACTATATGCTAGTCATACTAGTCATAACAGAAGTTATCAGGGAGTATGTATTGCCAGCTTGTATGCATACTTGTGAAGCGTACAAGTGTAAGACAGAGATCCTTCTGGATGCTCTTTACAGTTTCTTATTGAGGACAAACCAGATCAGAGTTTTGAATTTCCCTACTCTGCTGATAATCAAATGAGAAACTGGAAGTTAAGTCATTCGGTTAGTCAATAAGCATCCTAGTGCTAAAACTGAAAAAGTCTCAGTACATGTCAATGCATTTTAAAAATAGTTCTCCTACCCTGTAATAACCCCCCCCCACACACACACACTTTGCCAAGTACCTGAGTATGAACTACTATCCTAATAAAGTATCTTGTGGTATTTGCCTACCTACCAGTTTTTAAAAGAAGAAAAGTGATAAATAATATTGTTAAGATAGTATTCCAAGGTCAATATACACACAAACACACATCAATTGTATTTCTTAACGTCATAAATATTTTTTGAAGGAAATTAAACAAACAAAAAACCCCAGAATAACTGGAGAAAAATATCATGTTGATGAATTTTTAAAAAATTCAATATTTCAGAGATTTTAACTATACTAGTTTGATCTGTAGAAACAAAATCATAAGCAAAAGCCCAACAGAAGGATGCATGTACTTGTGTGTGTACATGTATGTGTCCGTGTGTGTGTGTTTGAGAGAGAGAGAGAGAGAGAGAGAGAGAGAGAGAGAGAGAGAGCCTTTTCAAGCCGATTCTAAAATGTATATGGAAATACAAAGAGCCAATAATAGGCAAGACAACCTTGAGGGAGACAAAAGGGAGGAAAGAGTTGCTCTATAGGATATCAAGGCTAACTATAAAGCTACTACACCTAAGATAACTTGATATTTGCTTAATTGTTATATAGACTAGTGGAACATTATTAGAAAGTTTAGATTGATCTATAACTATAGAGTTGATTTTGGAAAAGGTGACACTGCAGAAAAGTGAGGAAAAGAAAGTTCAATACAAGGTTTTGGTTCAATTATGTCTCCATATGGAAATACAAAATAAAATCTGAGTCCTTCAACCCATGCATAATAGTAAATTCCAAGTGGGCTATGGACATAAATCTGAATGGCATAACAATATGCTTCCAAATTTTGCATCATCTTGAAGAGCAGGAAAATAGTTGTTAAACAAAGATTGATAAACTATATAAAATTAAAACCTTATTTATGAAAAGGTACCATCAAGGGAGTAAAAAGTAAGCTACTGAGTGGGATAATACATATATATGTATGATCTACATATATGTCTACACATACATACATATATTCATATACATATATAACACACCTGTATGTCACTACAAAAATGATATACAATCCAAAAGATAAAAGAGCAAGTGACTTGTGACTTGAGCGATATATCACATAAAAAGATAATCAAATGTTCAATAAACAGATTCAAATGTGGCTAGCCTCATTAGCAATCAGGAAACTGCAATATAAAATCACAACAAAATGTCACTACATTCTCCAGAGTGACTAAAACACAAAGACTGACGAGTCCTAGTGTTATGGAGAGGATGTAAAACACTTGGAACTTATATATACTCTTGGTGGCATTGTATATTGGTGGAGTAACTTTTAAATTAAAAGCAGTTTGACATTATCTTCTAAAGTTGAAGAATTATGTATTCTATGACCCAGCATATGGGCAACAGAAATACATGAACATGTGCCCAAGAGATATGGACAAGAATATTTACAAAAGATGTATGTACAAACATGTTCAGTTTTATTCACAATAAACAAGAGTTAGAGAAAACCCACATTTCCATCTATGCTAAAATGGATAAATGTACAGTAGATGCCTCTTATCCGAGGTTTTACTTTCTTTGGTACAATATAAGATATTTTAAGACAGAGGGAGAAAGAAAGGCCACATTCAAATAACTTTTACTACAGTATGTTATAATTGTTGTATTGTATTACTAGTTACTGTTGTTCACCTCATATGGTGCTTAATTCATAATTAAATGTTATCCTATGTATGTTTATATGGGAATAAACATAGCATATATACAGTTTGGTACTATCCACAGTTTCAGTCATCCACTGGGGTAGCACATATAACCCGTGAATAAATAGGCAATATTGTATATTCATACAATATTCATACAATATTCGTTTGTACTTCAAAGTGCGTTCAAGGAAAATACCCAAAATATTGCTCTATGTAATTGTATGGATGGATCACTCAAACAATACCAAGCAAAGAAGTTAGGTACAAAAAAACAACTTGCATGATTGTGATTATATAAAATCTAGGAACAAGTAAAACTCAACTGGAGTTTTATTTTTCTCTAAAGTGTTAACTTTAGAGAAAAATAAAAGAGTAGTGATTGAGATGGGCATTAAGGATAGCTTCTTGTGTTACTGGCAACATCCTATCCTTTGACTTGCATGGTAGATACATGGCTATTCACTGTGTGATGATTCACTGAGATATATGCTTATTAGCACTTTTCTGATGTGTTTTATAATTAAATAAACCATAAAAGATTATAGATGTAAGGCAAGTATTTACTGAGTATAATTTCCTCAAATCAGAAGAAAACATTTTAAAGTAAGTGGAATTACTAGAGAGAAAGGGAGAATACTTGCCTTTGTATATGTAATAGTTGACATGCTTATTATATCTTCAAGTAGAAAGTAGGAGTCAGTCTGAAATAAGAGTCTGAAATTCAGAGGCCATGCAGGAACTACAAAATTGGGAGTAATCAGCAATAGAAAGCATCTGTAGCCAGCATGTAGAAAGCATTCATATAGCCATAGTCATGACTGAGATCAGACATGTTGAGACTGTATTAGGATAAAAGAAGTTCAATAATAGATCTAAGAGTACTGATAAAGAAAGAAGAGGCAAAAGAGGTGAAATTACCCAACCTCCACATTCTTCAGCAAATAGCAAGGTTGCCCCTAGTTTTACTAACATTTCCATTTAGGCAATTTGAAATATACTTTTTCAGATCTGCATTTAGCAATCAATTTCAGATGCTAACTTCCAGTATATAATCCAGGCTCTAATGTGATGAGACCGGGATTTATTTCTCTATTGTTACTTCCTGGTCATCTTACATCAGTAGAAAGCCAGAAATATGTGCTGTTGATTAGAATCTGTCTCTTTCCCTTCCTGAATGCTTTAATTGTTGGACACAAATCTCACCAGAACAAATGCCATGAAAGGAATCATAAATATTGGGTTGAGATGGGCACCAGTCCTATATATAATCAGATAGTCTGTGCTCTGATTTGGTCCAATATTAAGACTCTAAGTTAAATGGCAAAGGTATGAAATAACTTCTTATGTTTCTAGTCATCTTTGATTTTGTGATGGGAAGTCTGGGTAGATATTTCTTTAGCCAGGTTCCTTGGCATTATATTTCATGGAATTCCTCATGGACACTGATTAAAAGGATTTTATAATACTTTAGACTTTTGATCTTTAACTTTAGTCCTACTCATGCTTATCCATGCTATTTTACTGTTTCTGAAATTCTATTTCATATCTTCTCACTTCTGCCAAGCGCCATCAGATAAGGCTTAGAAAATACAGGTCTTTTGTTTGCCTCAAGTTTGGTTCCTTGCCCAGAGGGGTGTAAGCACAAGTTAAATGTAATTTATAGATTATATAAGAGGGAAAAACAGTTGAATTGAGATAATGAATAGTATTGGTCTTATATGAAAGAAAATGTATACTTTGACTCTTTGATTCATTTTTTAAATTTCAAACATATACAACAAGTAGAAAATGCTTTACAGATTGCTGAGACAATGGAAAGGTGATCACATCCAAGGGATGCCTGACTGGCCACCTGTGGTCTAATACGGTTGCCAGATGAGGTGTAAGTCCAGGCTCTACTGCCAATCAGCTGCATTACCTTGGGCTGGCAGCACAGTTTTCCTGAGCAGCAAACACTTAGAAATTACCAACTTCCAAACATAACTCCAAACAATTTTGGGGTCAGACACTGAATAAAAGATATAGAATTTTTAAAAAACAATAAATAGCGTAAGTATTGTTAATAATTAATTACACTTAGCATTTTTGGATAACACATAAGTATAATGTTAACACATATAGGTAATATAGTCCCAGAAGAACTAGTCTAAATAATTATAGTGAATTGTTATTGACTTTTCTGTCCAGTATTTATTTATGCCTTTCCTTCTAATGATCTTTCATAATTTCTTAAAGGACTACCCCCTTTCTCCAAGTGTTTCTCCTGAAGTTGACTTTACAGCAGCTTAATCATTTAGTTATAGAAGTTTTTTGGAGAATGAACTTGTTACTAAATCAGAGTAAAGAGAACATAATTTTGAATGGAATTCTGAACCAAGATTCTTCCTCTTTTCCCAATACGTTAGCCTGAAATAATGTTGTTGTTTTTTTTTTTGAGTCGGAGTCTCACTCTGTCACTCAGACTGGAGTGCAGTGGCCGCTCCCGGTCACCGCAGCCTCGACCTGCTGG
>NW_007232107.1:548652-608677 GCF_000164805.1 Carlito syrichta | reverse complement strand
ACTCACCTCAGCCTCCCAAAGCGCTGGGATTACAGGCTGAGCCACCGAGCCCGGCTAGCCTGAAATAATGTTATCCCCAACGAAACTGGGAACTCTTTTGCAACTGTGCAGGAAAATGGAGCTTACCCAGAGGAAGCAAAGGTGAAAGATGGATCCTGGGATAGAACATGAATTCTGAATAAAGTTATTCCTGAATCTGTCACCTAAACCTGAAGAATTCTTATGGATAAATGGGTATAAAGCTGATATCAATATCTTATTATCACTTGTAAAGAACCTGAAGCTCAGAAATGTCAAATAACTTTTTTGAATGCCATATATATATATTAGAAGATCCAGCGACTGAACACAGAACAATAATTTGAATTATAAAGCCTGTTTTGGGCTCTGCACCCAGATGTACAAAATGTATTGCTCAACGTGTGTGTGTGTGTGTGTGTGTGTGTGTGTGTGTGTGTGTGTGTGTGTAATCAATGTTGAATATCAGCCTTGTTGTGATGACAAAATTTAAGCGAAGTTTCTCATTTTGAGAATATAGTCCAAGGAGGAAAATCATAGAAACAAATGAAATTTGAAAATTATTTATTTTAATAAATTGATTCTCTTCATTTAAATATATACAGTATTCCCATGGTATTTAACCAAAACCGAACAAAAAAATTTACAGGACATAAACTATGAGAAATGATTTGATTTACTGAAATGTATTTTCAATTTTATATTTGCGCATAAATATGTATACCTGGAAATATTTTTAATGGGACACTAAGAATGTACATTGAATTCTATCGTATTTGCATTTATTATATAATGAGTTTATAGATGTTAGAAATTAGCAGTTTTAAAGTGCTAAATGGTTGCAAACACACCAGACCAATGATGGATATTTTGAATGCTCTAATAAGTTGAGTGTAAACTGTAATGTAAGTTGTATATAAGCTGTAGTTAAGCAAAAAGTATCAGTTTTGTATCCATTGACACTTGTACTGATTGTGATTCAAAGATTACTGATCTGATACCTCTGTGAATTTGCTTGCCATCTCTGGGTGGAACATAATTGTTCGAGAATAACAAACTGCTGTCTAACCCAATATAACTTTTTGGATGATATGATGATGAGTCTTAGTAACACTGTAAAGTAATACAGAGAACCTAACAATAGAGCCACCAGTTGGACAGAAATATTTTGTGAATTTTTTTATTGATCTCATAGAAAAAGGCAAATGCACAGGGAACATCAGGAAAGGTCATTGTGAACCATGAGGTATATAGCTTTCTGTGTCCAGACTAAACTTCAGAATCAGGTAAACCTCCCGAAATCTCAACAGAAGCACACTCTAGCATTTAAACACATAGGTTTTAAAGAGTGAGTTTGTGATTGTCAGAGATATTGAAGGTTGTTCTTCTCAGAGTCGTAAGTCAATAATCAGAAGAGAGGTTTATATTTTAGATGTTGGGTGTCAATTGTTTCTGTCAACATTGTATTCGCCAGGAAAATCTGTCAGGTAGATATGATAATGTGACAGTTCTGAGCATTGTTTCATGTATCAAAAAAGCATGGATGGACCAAACGGCAGAATTGTATCTTTTAGAGAGTATAGAAAGGAAAAAGAATAGAAAAACAAGGAATAAAATTTTAATGCCTGTAGGGTTTAGTCTTCTTTCTACAGTAAAAGCAGTCAATATTATTCAATTATTCAAAGGAGAGTAGGAACTACAAAGAAAGACCCTGTATGACAAAGTAGTTCCCTCATTCTTGTTGGTAGACAGTGGTAGCTACTGAAAATAATTTTGAGTAACAGATGTTCCCTCTAATCCCTAAACGTATAAAAGTGAATGTTGATAAGAAAAGACCTTGATGCTGTTTCCATCTGCATATTTTAAAAACATGGAGGACTAAAAAGCTTTTAAAAAGTCATTATCTACAATTTTTTAGGTAGGGATGATTTAGGCTTCAAGTAACAGTACTTAACTAACACTTGCTCTAGCAATATAGATGTTAATTTTCTCATTTTGAATAAGTCTGAAAAAGGCAATTATGGGATTGGAGCAGCAATCTTCTGCTCTGCTCTCATAGGGTTTTCATCCTGAGCTTGTATAATCATTACATGATACAATTCCAGTGTCCCATCTTCATACCAACAATCTGAGCACAGAGGAACGGGCAAGAAGAATAGACCATTCCTTTTATAAGAGAGAAAGACCTTTTTCTGGCACCAAAAAAATTTCCATTTACATTCTGTTGCCCATCACCATGTTAACATGGGCACCTTGGATTGGGAAAGAAACTGGAAAGTGAGTATCAACTCAATGGTCTTGCCTGGCATATCCTAATTATGATTCAATCATGATGCTGTGGACATTGTTGTAACTGACAAGATTGTGGTTCTGTGAGTGAAAATAAAAGGCAAAATGGCAGTTGGGTAGATAATAATCCTGTCTGTGACAACCATCAAGGGAACTATTAAACTTCTGCTTTCTCTTTTCCATCATACCTCACACATCCTAACTAGCTTGTTCATGACATTAGCCTAAATTCTCACGTGGATAACTAGGACTATTTTTTTTTAAGGTGAGAGTGAGAATGTTTGTGTAATCTATTTTTTTTTCTTAATAACAATACAAAACAAAACAAAAAACACAAAACTAATTTACACTACATTTTGGGGCTAAATTTTCAGTAAGAATACCATAGTAGGTTGAATGTTGACCCCCAAATTATCTGTTCATGTTTTTAATTTCTAAAAACTGAGTGCTACCTTCTTTGAAAGAGTGTTTGTAAATGTAATTAAGAATTTTGAAATGAAGAGATCATCCTGAATCATCTAGATAAGCCCAAAATCTAATGACAAATGTTTTATCAGAGACACAGAGGGCAAATCTGACAGAAAAGGAGAAGACAATGTGACCCAGAGGCAGGAACTGGAGCAATGCAGTTACAAGCCAAGAAGCACATGGAGTCACCAGATGCTGGAATTGTCAGGGAAACAAATTGTCCCTAGAGCTTTCAGAAAGAGTGCAGTCCTGCTGACACGTTAATTTTAGGCTTCTGGTCTTCAAACTGTGAGAGAATAAACTTCTATGGTTTTAAGCCACCGCATTTGTGGTAATTTGTTACAGAACACTCAGAAAGTTAATGTAATACCATAATAGATTTGTGTGTTGGAATGCAATGGAGGTTTGTGTATCTATTTGATATATTGAAATCTTACCTATTTCTCTCTTATTATTTTTAATATTTAATCTCTAGCTTATGTTAGGTTTTCTATGTTAACAGTCACAGAATTGGTTTCTTCCCTTCCCAATTACACAAGTTTTATTTCCTTTTCTTATCTTATTCTATTGTCCAGAGTATTATAAGAAAATGTTGCATAGAATCAGTAATAAGGGCATTAATGATCATGAACATCTCTGTTTTGTTCCTGATACTGAAAGAAATTCTTCTAAAATTTGGTACAAATAAGTTAGCTCTAGGTTTTGGGTAGATACACTTTATCACAAAAGGAAGTTTCATTATATTTTTAGGTAAAAGTTAAATGGCTGTTGAATTTATACGGTTGATTGCATGTTTTATTTTCTTTAATTATTATAATCATTTATTACTATAGATTTTTAAATAATATTTTCATACTTATATCTGACACTTGTCAAATGTCAGTTGGCAAATTTATATTCTCCTTGATATATGATGTCAAATCAGTTTGTTAATTTATAGAGAACTTTTTTTTTCATTTTTCTTCAGGTGTTGATAATCTGTAACTTTTCTTACTTTTTTCCTCTTTCTCTTATTTTATTCCTTTCTCTTTTCATTTCCTTGTCTTTTGTACCAATATTAGAGTTTGTATTAAATTAAATAATCTGTTCTTGAATGTCTATAATAACTTGTCAGTAAATATCTTGTCCTGATGATTTTACATATGGGATAAGGTTTTCTATTTTTACTTGATTCCATTTTGATAAGGCATGTGTTCTAAAAATTTATTTATTTTACTTATGCGTTCAAATCTGTTAACATAAGGTTGTTCGTGTTTTTTTTTTTTTTTTTTTAAACTTAGTTCTATTTGTGATTAAGTCCCCTTGACATGCACAAATTGTTTTAAAAGCTGATCTTAGCAGTGATTTGCATAGTTTTTATTAACCATTTCAAAAATAAGATAATGTCTGACTTATTGATTCGCTCTATTCTGTCTTTTTTTTCATTTATTTATTTTACTTGTTATTTCTCACCATCAATTTTCTTTAGCTGTATATCACTCGTTTAATAACTTTTCACTTAGTTAATTAGCGTTCATTCTTTCTTCTTTCTCTAAAACAAGAATTTGAAGGCTACAAATCTAATATTTATTAGATATATTTAACTTTAGAATGTCTTTACCTTCATCATAAATTAAAAATTTAATTGTATACAATGGCCTTCTCAATTCCTAACTAGGAATAACTCCCAGGATTGCAACCCTGCTCTATCACTAAATATTTGTTTGACTTGGGACAGCTTATTTAAGATCTTGGTAACAATAATTCATAAGAACTGCTGAATGGAAAATGAGATTGCTCACATAAAATGCTTAAAATTAGACTTGGGACAAATAAACATTCTATAAAAATTTGCTACGATGACGATGATGATAATGATGATGAGTGACATGGCACATTAACAAAAATTTCTTGGAATGTACATTCCATATATGTTTTATAAGTCGTATATAGATTTCCACTCTGATGATTCTTATTTTCCAATTGGTACAGTTAGTCCATTACATTTATTTTGAATATTGATGCATTTTGGTTTGTTTCAACCATCTTTGTGCTATATGTCTCATCTTTAAAAAACTTTTATTTTCTTCTCCCCAAACCTTGCTTTAAGGAATTGACTGCTTATTTGTGTTTTTAATTAATTTCTTTTACTAATTTGTAACTTGAATATTCTATTTGTATTCTTTTTGTAATTATTTGGAATCTTGCTTGTATACTTATCTTAAATTTTTTGGAAAATCATTATCTTAACCCTCAAATATTAAAAATAGAAGGATCTGAAAATGTTATCTTAGAACTATATTATGATTTTATTCTTCCATAATTCAATGCCACAGATAAGATATTATTTCCTATCGTGCAATAAATCAATGCCTTTTAAAATATTTGCTTACAATTTTATCTGCTGTTTGATCAGTATTTCTTCTTGCGTTTCAGATTTTTCTCTAGGATTGTTTTTTATCTTTCTGAAGTTCAAACTTTAATAATTACTTTATTGGGTTATGTTGTTAAATTTTCTCATTTGATCTTAAAATGCCTTTATTTGATATATACTCTTGAAATACATTTTTAAATACTTGTATATGTCCCTTTTTTCTTAGCATTTTAGATATATTATTCCACTGTCTTTCTGGTTTTTATAGTTACTTTGAAAAGATATGTGATTCTTTTCTTTTTTTTCCTCTTTTATTTTTTCAATAGTTGATCCTATTTAGGTGAATTCTGACTTTTTTTAGGTCTCTATTTTTTCTGCTTTGTATATTTCTTTCTTTCTTTCTTTCTTTTTTGAGTTGGAGTCTCACTCTGTCACCCAGACCTGAAGTGCAGTGGTATGCTCCGGGCCACCGTAGCCTCCACCTGCTGGGCTCTGGCAATCCTTCTGCCTCAGCCTTCCAAGTAGCTGGAACTATACGCACATGCTACCACATTGGCTAATTTTTTGATTTATTGTAGAGATGAGGTCTTGCCAAGTTGCCTAGGCCGGTCACGAACCCGCGGGCTCAGGCAATCCACTCACCTCAGCCTCCCAAAGCACAGGATTACAGGCTGCGCCACCAAGCCCAGCTTGCACTGTATATTTCATTTTCTTTAGCCTGCTGGATATTCACTGTACTTACCTATCAGTGGTGTTATATCTTTTATCAGACCTAGAAAATTCTCAGATATTACCAATTTAGATAAAGTCTTCATGTTTTCTCTTCTCTATTTATGGTATTATGATTAGATATCTTCTAGAGCATTTATTCTGTCTTCCATATTTTTGTTTTAATTTTTCCTCTCTTTTCTGTGGTTAGAGTCTGGGAAATCTCAGATCTGTCTTCCAGAACTTTAAATCCTACTTCAGTTTATCTAATCTATTATTTATTCCTTTTACTTTTTAATTTTCAACAATTTTACTCTTTATTCTTAGAATTTGTATTTTACTTATTTATTTTCATATCCATAACCTCATTTTTGATAATAAAAATATTTTCTCATTTCAAGATTTTATTTTTATTTTTAAAAGCATTGTTTATAAAGGTATTTTATGTTTTATAGTTTCGGTATGTAATTACTTGTGGATACACATTTGTGATTTAACTTGGTATTTAATACCCATTCGTGGACATTGTTCTTTGTGCATTTGGTGGTCTTAGGTTGTTATCTCATATTTGTTTTATTTTATTTGACAGGACTCCTGGGGCCTAAAAAAGAATGCTCTTTCAGGTATTATTTAAGTTTACTTCTGCAGTAAATCAATGAGTGCAATTATCTTAGCACCCCTTGGATGTCCTGAGAGTAACTGCTTAATGAAACAGTCTCTGATTCAACCACCCTAGTTCGCTACAGAACAGAAAGTTAGCTCTTTGAAAACAGCACTGCTTTAGTCATCTTCCCATTGATTAACCCTAGCATATGCTCATTAATCTGGTGTGAGATTTATACTATTTTGTTTTAAATGTGTCACGGAAAGGGCTGATAGAAGTTGCCTTGTGCAAGTGTAGCAGTATATTAATAATATATAAATATTTTATATATACCTTCATTCCCAACTAAGATTTAGATGTTTTATTATGAAAGAACATCTCTGATGATCTAGTACACCATAATATTAAAAGATATATCTGTACTACTATTATCCATACTTCTATTTTTCTACTATTATTTCACTTAACTCAATTAGAGAGGAATTTCATTTGGTATTACACAGCTCTAAACTAGCAATGTAATTATACTAATACATTTCCTATACCCACATTTTTATATGTAGAAAAAGCTTATATTTCTGAAGTTCAATACTATGACATTGTACACTGTGTTATGACTTATCTATTTTCTAAAAATGAAGTGAGAAAGGAAATACTATGATACTATTCAAACTTGAGACTCATACTCATATTATTGCAGGGACAAAGGTAATGTTAATGAGTAAACCAAGTCTAGTGTAAATCTCTCAAGATGTGTCTTCTACATAGTAGGGGAGCCAGTACTCCATTTAAATAACTTGATGTTAAGAGAACGTAATACTGGTTTTGGTAGGTCTTATCATTATTTTTTAAGATAAACTGAATTTCTGATTTTGTTTTAATAAGTCCCATTGTTTGTATGCATTAAAAACTCATTTCATGCATTTGAAAACACTATGCTGAGCAAAGAAAACTGGAAATTTTTTTTTACCTCGAGTGTAATATATCGTTATTTATCTATAATTTAAAAGTTTAGAACTTTGAGGAGCTTTTTGCATCATCACTGTAGCATATATATTCCACATACCTAAAATTTGTGACATACTAATACATAGATATATTGAGAAAATTACAAAACATAATACCATCATTTAGAGGCAAAATTCTCTGTAGTATGTTGAACTGGCACCTAATTCACTCCTCCTTTAAAATTCCACAGTCCAACTCAACAAAACAAGTAAAATTTAAAATAACTGCATACAAATCCTCATCACTACAATGTTGTTAAAAATCTTTTATTTGTGCCACATATTATGCTATTTAATTTAAATCTACTGTAATAGCCAGAGTGCACTTAGAGTTATCTTCTGCAAAAGTATTTGTTTATGACAAATATAGAAAGTTTAAAATCTAAATTTATTAACTAATATTAATGCCAGGATATCTTGATGTTCATTACTAAAGTCACTTTGAGGACACAGTAATTTGTCTACAGTACAGTGTTATTTCATTTCATGATTTCTGTCAGATCTTAAGAGCAACAATATTTCTGTTACGATACTCCTAAATCTTCCATTGGAATCTGAAATATACACAAGGGCATACTCTTCTGTACACTGATCTGTACTAATTGCAATTTATCATTAACAAAATTTGAGTGGAAGTCCTTCAACATCACTTAATTGAATATTCATTATTCTATAAGTCTGACTCATTTTTCAATAACTAGGATATAACATTAAGCTCAATAGTGAGGATATAAAGAGAGAGATATCATGATGTCATGGTGTCAAGGTTCAGCTTTTACATTCTTAAGATGTCATATGTCTTGACCAAGACATATTAGCAACACAGGATTCAAGGTTCTTAACTGTAGATTAAAGATAATTACATTTGTTGCTGTTTGGCTTGAATCAGAATGAATTTAATAGCATGCTTTTTTATACGATGGGGGACTTCCCCCAAAAAACTGGGGATTTATTTATAAAAAACTGTGTATTTACTCTTACATGTTTAAACTTCAATCACTTTCAATGTACTCTCTATTTGATGCAATACACCTATTGAGATGCTTTATTCACTGCTCAAAACAGGTTTTGAGTATGTCGATTTTGATGCCTTTTAGTACTTCTGCCATTTTTTGTTTCACCTCTTCCACATTGGCAAAATGTTCCCCTTTGAGGTCTTTGTTCATTGAGGAAACAAAAAAAGTCACTCAGGGCAAGAGTGGGTGAAAGGGAGAGTGGGGCATGGTAGTCATGTGGTTTGTGGTTTTTTGACCAAAAACTGCTGAACACTCAGCATGTTATGGGAAGGTGTGCTCATAAATCACCCATCATGAAATGGGGAAACACAATGAAAGAATCTCCAAAAAAAAATTATCTGAAGCCAAATGCAACCTCCCACAACAATACTAGCTGGTATAGATTCCAATGGGTTCCTACAACACTTACCTAGCGGGGGAAACCTGTAGTACAGGGGCTCACCCTCCGAAAAATAATTCCTTTTTTTCTGTTTGTTTGCTTTTTATTCTTCCCTTGTATAGAAAGTGAACAACACAGTTTAGGTACAATCATAAAAAATTCCTTATAAATATTATCTCACTTATTTTTTATAATACTACCATGGATAGGTACTATTATCTCCATTTTACAGGCAAAGAAAACTGAGACTCTAGTGATTAAGAAATTGGTCAACTGCTAAACTAATATACAGCAGAGGCAGGTTTAAACCTGGTAGAATTTCAGAGTTCATACTTTTTTTGCCTCCATAACCTCCAGCTACACAGCACAGTGTAAAAGATAGTATTTAAATGCCGAATGCCAGTGATGATAAGTGATAAATGATATCAAAGAGAGAAAGTGCCAATAAATGAAACCTTCATAGAGGATGTAGAATTTTCCTTGAAGAAAAGAAAAAAAATGAAGCATTTGTTTTAATAACACAGGGAAAAGTCACACAGCAGAAAATATAGGATGTGTCAGGTTGTATTTTGAGAAATGACCTTGGCAATATTGCCAGTTTGGGAGTTTCCATGCTCTTCTAGAACCTTGACACTGCCTATCAAGAGGTGGATTTTATTTCTCCTTTTCTTGAAACTCACTGTATCTTTGTGATTGCTTTAACAAATAAAATAAAAAGACAAGTAAACTTGTTAGAAGCTTCTCTTTCATCTGGGTGTTACATAGTGTGTTAGGGTTCTCCAGAGAAAAGAACCAATAGAATGTGTAGTTATAGAAAGAGAAAGATTTATTTTAAGGATGTGGCTCACACGATTGTGGAGGTTGCAAGTCTGAAATTGGCAGGGCAGACCATCAGGTTGGAGGTTCAGGGAAGCGCTGATGTTGCAGTCTTGAGTTCAAAGGCAGTCTGAAGGCAGAATTCCCTTTTCTTCAGTGGACCTCAGTCTTTTTTCATAAGGTCATCAACTAATTGGATGAGGCCCAATCACATCCAGAGGGTTATCTGCTGTACTCAGTGGCAACCGATTTAAATATCAATCACATCAAAAAGATACCTTCACAGCAATATCTAGACCAGTGCTTTGCCAAACAAACAGGTACCATAATCTAGTCAAAGTGACATGCAAAATTAACCATCACATATGAGTTGGAGTAAATGTCATGTCAACAAAATAACAGTTGACTCCTGAGCAACACATGTTTGAATTGTATGGTTCCATTTATATGTGGATTTTTTTTTTTTTTTTTTTTTTGAGTTAGAGTCTCACTCTGTCGTCCAGGCTGGAGTGCAGTGAGTGGCACACTCACGGCCACCGCAGCCTCCCCCTCCTGGGCTTAGGCGATACTTCCACCTCAGCATTCCAAGTAGTTGGAACTACAGGCGCATGCTACCACACCTGGCTTATTTTTTGATTTATTGTAGAGAGGAGGTCTCACCCAGTTGCCAAGGCTGGTGTCGAATCCCCGGGCTCAGGCAATCCTCTCACCTCAGTCTCCCGAAGTGCTGGGATTACAGGCTGAGCCACTGCACCCAGGCTATATGTGGACTTTTTTTAAAACCAAACTCACTAATCAAAAATATAGTGCTCATGGGTGTAAAATCTGACTATGTAGAGGGCTGATTTTTGTATACATGGGTTCTGCAGGTCTTGAGTATATGTAGGTTTGGGTATATGCAGGGAGGGAGGGTGGTCCTGGAACCAATTTTTCCTATATACCAAGCAACAACTATATATATAAAAAAATTGATACAAAACCTATGACAATTAAGTAACTTGGCTGAATCCAAAGTGTTTACTTCCATCATTAGTGCTTGAAATATTTCGTTTTTATTTATTTTCAGAAACTTACACGCATGTGTCTACTTCACAAATCTATACATACTTTTGCACTTAAAAGACAATATATTTGGCAGGTAAGAATTTCTCTTAACAAGACAATTCCAAGAAAATAAAGTCACTAATCCTCACTCCAAGACTTCCCAGAGTGATTCTCTCTTAAATATATGACTTTATGATGTTGTTAAATTTGAATATGGTTTTTCTTTGGATATTAGGAAAATCAATGATTAAAAAGAGAGCTTTGAAAGACCTCCTGAAGCCTTGGAATAGTTTTCTGGAAAATGACACAATCGTGATGAGTGTGGCCTCTACTGTCATGGACCTGACATTGTCTTGTAATAGCTGTGTGGTCTTGGGCAAGTCCCTTTACCTTTCTGAGCCACTGTGCCCAGGCTATATATGAATTTTTAGTTCTAATATGTAGTTCTAATACGTAGAAGGAAATGATTAGAATAACTACTTCACAGGGTTGTTTTAAATATAAATGATATTATATAAATAAAGAGTTTAACATAGTCCCTGGAACAAAATAAGTCTTCAAAAAATATGAAATACTAATAAAAACAAATGTAATGATTGTAGGCAACTTGTAAGAACATTATGCTATCTTTCGAAGTTCTGGAGATAAATAGTCTTTTTGAGAATCTGACAAATAGATATACTTAGAACTTTAAAAAATGTTTTTCATCCAGTAAAAATTATTTGGAGTACTAAGTAGTATTCTAGATCCTCTGAATTTATTGGTGTGGAAAAGAGGCACAGTGTTAACTTTCATGGACTTTTAGTTTACTGAGTAGAAAATGATAATAAATAAATAAGTTTATGAACTTTTTTTTTATTGTGACAAGGGCTATGCAGAAACTAGCAGGTTGAAGCAGAACTTATACCAGGATAAGGTGGTACAAATAATGATGTATAAGTAAGTAAGACCCTTATAGGACCTTACAGGTTGTGGTAAGGACTATGGGTTTTATAATAAGTGCAAAAGAAGGTCATTTTATAATTGTAAGCAGGAGAATGACAGTCTAATTTTTAATTGTCTTGCTGGTTTCTGTATAAAAAGATCTTCTAGGGGGATAAGAAACCAGGAAACTAAGAAGAAAAGAAATGTGCAGTAAAAATAGGACATATGTATATGGATTGATTTGATAAATATTTGTAAGTTATAAATCATAGGAGTGTTGCTAGATCGGATATGGTTGTTTAGGGGAAGCAAAATGAAATTAAGACAGATTCCAGTTTTCTCTACTGGAAATACTTGTGACACACTCTGACATAAAAAAAGACTGAGGGGAAAATTGTTCTTTTTGCGGGGGTGGGGGGGGCGAGGTTGGTTATCAAGAGGTTTTTAGAGACATGTTTATTTTGAGTGTCAAAAAGACAGCCAAGTAGAGACACAAGGTAGGTAGGCATCTTGCCCACAGAGGAAGGTTTCTATCATAAGTAGAACTTTTGAGTCCTTAACAAGTATTTGGTCTATAAGGTCAGAGGAGGCAGGAAAAAGGAAGAGAGAGAAAAGAAGAGGCATGTATTTGTTTCCTAGGGCTCTCATAACAAGTGACCACAAACTAGGTGGTTCAAAACAAAACATTGCTTCCAAAGAAGAAGAAAACAAGGGAGTGGGACATCATGGTGGGCAGATGGAGTGGAACACTGCTCTCTCATAAACAGGAAGCAAGAAAATCTACACAAAACACACAGCTTAATGCTTTTTAAGTACTCAAGTACTGTTGCTGTTTTTACTGTTGTTGAACAGATATACTCTAATTTTCTAGAAATGTGTCTTAACCTACATTGAAAATTGTTCTAGCAATACTGTCCTATTTTTTTAAGTGATGAGTGTTTAAAAGAACTGTGTAAAAATGGCTGTACTAAATAATGCAATTTATATTATATTTTTAGAAAAAATGGAGGACAATTGAAAGTCCTTTTTATGATAATTTCTATTAGTATTTTATCTTCCTTAAATTTACTACATACTTTTTCTAATGAATCAAATAATGCCTTAATGTATTTATTTGTAGAAAAGGACTGAAGAGAGAAATAGAGTCTGGGTTATGAAGAACAAATTATGAAGAATAATTTTAAAAATCATGATTTAAATTATTTTTCTAAACATTTTCTAGCATAAAGAATTATGCAATTCTAATATTTAAAAAATGCAAAGCTAAAATAAAAGAAAATCAAATGTAGTACACACTAAAAATATAGGACTAATACTATAGCATATACATGCATGTGGAATATATATATATATTAAGGTTGTTGTCATCTGTTGATCTCATTTTAAATCTTAATTCTGCAAGATTTGAAATTCATTCTCTGTTGCTGAATTGTTTTGGAATGTCTTAAAAACTTAGAGAAGTAAGCTAGAATACGAAATAAATGTTTTAGTCAATGTAGTAAAGTAAAAAAGCCTAGGACTCCTTGAACTAATTCTATTTCCAACAGTTTAAATTTAATATTAACATGCACTTATTTATCACATTGCCATTTGAGGACTCATAGAATTTAAGCAAAGGCAACAAAAAGGGTTTCAAAAGGAGTAGGATGGAGTGCTACCAGGCACACTCTTTCAGTGGTGAACTACACGTATCTTAATACGACTCAAGGATACACGAGTAGAAATTTCACTCTTAAAAAAAAGCATATTTAGCCGGGTTCGGTGACTCAACCTGTAATCCCACGCCTTTGGGAGGCTGAGGTGAGTGGATTGCCTGAGCCCGCAGGTTCGAGACCCGCCTGGGCAGCGAGACCTCATCTCTACAATAAATCAAAAATTCAACCGGGCGTGGTAGCTCATGCCTGTAATTCCGGCTACTTGTAAGGCTGAGGTGGAAGGATCGCCAGGGCCCAGCAGGTCGAGGCTGCAGTGGCCGGCAGCGTCCACTGCACTCCAGTGTGGGCGACAGAGTGAGACTCCAACTCCAAAAAAATATATATATATATTTAATAGGACAGTATAGCTGTGTGGGAAACTGGAATTTCTTATAATTTTAGTTAATAAATATATATGTGTGAACACAGCTGACAGTCTCCATAGTTTTTGGATCACATACTCAAAAGCATCGTGCGTATGTGTACATGCGAGAAGGAACCTCCCCAAAACGCTGAATTTATTTATTAAGAAATATGTATTTATTCTTACATGTTTAAACTTCAGTCATCTTCAAAGTACTTTCCATTTAATGCAATACACTTATTAAGACACTTTTTCCATTGCTCAAAACAGTTTTAGAAGTCATCAATTTTGATGCCTTTTAGTGCTTCTGCCATTTTTCTTTTTGTTTTACCTCTTCTACATCAGCAACAACATATCCCTTTGTGGACTTTTTTCCATTTGGGGAAACAAAGAAAAGTCTCTCGGGGAAAGATTAGGTGAATAGGGTGGATGGGAACAAGGTCATGCCATTTTTGGTCAAAAACTGCTAAACACTCAGGGCAGTGTGGGCAGGTGAATTCAAAAATCACCCATTATGAAAAGAGCAAATGTGTTGCAAGAATCTCGCCCCTCTCCCCCCACCAAAAAAAATTCACTGAAGCTGAACACAGCTTCTCACAACACCACTAACTGGTACACTGATGGCAATGGCTTCTTAGAACACTTGCCTGTGCTACAAGGGGCCTGCCCTCCAAACGATAAATTCATTTTGGGGAGGGCGTCCCCCCTTGTATATACCAAATCTTTTATTTATCTATATATTTACCTATTCTAAAATGTATACTCAAGCATCCAAAATGAGTTTTAAAAAATAATTGTATATAAAATTAATAGAAGTAATAGTTTGAAAATTAATAAGAATAGGCTACATTCACACCACTTTGAGAAGTTCTTGGCTTAGGATATTAGAGGAAAGGTTGTTCTGTCATAATGGTCAAGATTGAGGGTTATGGGACCAGATTGCTCACATTATTGTGGTACCACCACTCAATCTGTGAATCTTGGACTGGTGTAAGATCATTGAAGATTGTTTGGCAATCTGCCTCTGTAAACCCAGCTCACCCTTATCCTTCCTTACACACAGGGGTAGCACTAGAAGTCATATTTCTAGGAATTATTTCTAGAATGGAATAGGGTCCCTCTAGATTAAGTGGAAGCACCTGTCCTTATAGAATGACCAACTCATCCCAGTTTTTTTTTTTTTTTACTCAGTTTAGCACTGAATGTCTTATCTACTTTCAAAACCAGTTGCAGACAGGCCAAAATGATTGGTCAACAATAATTCACTAACCAATGGACATGAATAAAATATTAACACATTGTGCCTAGAGGACTTAGAATTCCTCTAGAGTGGTTCTCTAAACAAATTCAAGCTTATAATTTTATGGTTATTAATATAAAGTAATGTTTGAGAAAATGAGAAATTGCAAAGGCAAATTAAATTCTAGCTACTCAACATGTGTATCTCCAGACAAACATCATGGGCATCAACTGGGAGCTTGATAGAAATGCAGGACCTCAGGCCCCATCCCAGATTTACTGGACCAAAATCTACATTTTAACAATATCCCCTGGATATCTCTACACACAGTAAAGTTTGGGAAGCACAGACAGAGAGTAGCAAATGCATGTCTCCCACTGATTTCTACACAGATCTCAATTCTAGTTATACATCAAAATCACCTGTGGAGCTTTTATAAGCTTTTATCCTTGACTCACCTCAGGATATTCAGGCTTTGGAGGGTCATATTGGTGTTTTATAAACTCCACAGGTATTTCTGTTCTGTAATAAAAGTTGAGACTTTCTAATTTAGAAGAAATGGTAGATTGTTTCCTTTTAACCTAGTCACCTTCTTAGATCGCTCTACCATCCACAGGTATTATTCCAGTTTAATGCAATGAATTAAGCCAGGGGTTCCCATACTGCAGTGTATATATATTAGGGTAATTTGGAAGGTTTGCTAAAATACAATGAACTGAGCTCCACCCTCCAGAATTGCTCATCCAAGGGACCAAATTTATAATTCTAATAAGTTCCCAGGTGGTATTGATATTTCTAGTCTGGAGACTATACTTTTAGAACTACTGGCTTGGTGACCCGTCTTTACCATTCCACCCACAAGCTCTGTGGCCTTCAGTGAGATGCATCAGTTTTCCATCTTTTGTGCCTGTTTCTGTAACTCGGGGAAACTTTTTGTATCCAACTTGTATCAATAAATGAAATGACTTATATAAAGTTAGTACCTGCCCTTTGGTAATGCTTGGAAGATAATAATCACTTTTGTTTTCCAAAATTAATACGGAAGAGTTAATATGCCATTAAGAGTTATTTTTGTGCAAATCAAAACTACAATGAGATACTATTTCACACTGGTCAAGATGGCTATTGTTAAAAAGTCAAAAATTCAACTGTTAGGGAGACTGAGGAGAAAAGGGAATACCCACACACTGTTGGTGGGAATGTAAGCTAATTCATCCCCTGTGGAAAGCAGTTTGGAGACTTCTCAAAGAACTAAAAATAGAGCTACTATTTGAGCAATCTCACTTCTGAGAATATACCCAAAGGAGCATAAATAGTTCTACCAAAACAATACCTACACTTATATGTTTATCACAGCACTATTCACAATACCAAAAACATAAACCAATCCAGGTGCTCATCGATGGTGGACTGGAAAAAGAAAATGTGGTGTATGTACACTATGGAATACGACGCAACCACAAAATAGAATGAAATCATAGCATTTGCAGCAACATGGATGTAGCTGGAGTCCATCATTCTAAGTGAATTATCACAGAAACAGAAAACTAAATACAACATGTTCACTGAGTGTGTACCAAACACTGGATACACATGGGCACAAGGACTGGAACAACAGATACTGGGTATTGCTAATGGAGAAAGACAGGGAGGGAGGATAAGAGAGACAAAACCACCAACTGAGTGCCATGCTTACCACTGGGAGCTTGTCAGAACCCCAAACCTCACCTCCACACATCATACCTACGTAACAAATCCTCATATATACACCATGATTCTAAAATGTAAGAAAAAAAGTTAATTTTGGCCATTGAATACACATATTTTTCAGGAAGCTAGACTTACAACAACCTGTGCTAAAAAAGATTTAGAGACCAATTAAGGATGAGAAAAGTTACATATGGCTTTCTCTTCTTTCCTGCAGTTACAAAGCTCATCAGTTTATTAAAGGTCCCAAGAAATCCTGCAGTGTAGAAACCAGTTTAACTTAATATTTTCTAGATTTAAATTCCTAGGAATTAATTTTACTTTGAAAAGCACTGGTTTAGACAGTACTTTTAAAATGAGATGTTGTATATTTGTACGTTGATTTATCAATTCTAGAAAAATCTCCCACATATTAAGCATTATTTCACTGTAACTACAGTACACTATCTGATAAGTAACCTTATGAAGATTAAAGAATGTCAAACAATGAAATGGGGTTGAGACCAATGGACAGAAGACAATATTCTATTTTTTATACAGGACTAAATGAAAAATGCTCTAACCAAGTCTCTTTTGTAAAGTCCAGATAATGGTGCTTTAACTCATTACCTGAAGTTTGATGAACCACAGAAAACAATTCCCAAGATGCTAAACCTAGAATGTATTATAGATACATTATAAATTTCTTATAATAATTATTTATTTATATCTTAAAGTGTCAAAGGGCTTAAAAGAATCTTAGGGATACCTTGTATTCATGAATTTATCAATACATAACTGTATTCATTCAATCTACCATGATGCTTACTTAGGTGAACTCATTCAGACCCATGGTTTTAAGCTCAGTTGTAGGTTGATGACACATCCATTTGTAAAACTAGACTTGACCCATTCTTTGAACTCAACTAGTGTATCAAGCCACTGATTTGACATCTCTAGTGGAGTGCCTAATAGGATCTCAAATTTAAATTGTCGAAACTTGAAATCTTGATTCATCTGAACTATGCCCTCTCCAAAGTTTCCCAAATTCATTTTTCTTAACAGGCTTCCCTAACTTGGTCAATGGTAGTTCTACCCTGTCACTTTCTTGTTTCCAAAGCCTTGGCATCATCTTTGATTCTTCCTTTTCACATCTCACATTCAACACAACAGTAAGCCTATCAGATTTTCTTTTAAATATATTTAGAATCCAGCTTCATCTAGCAACTCTCATTGCTATCACCTAGTTGAAACCAACTATTGCCTAAACTAGAATATATATATTTTCAAATTGGTCTTTCTCCATCCATCCTGGCAACCTAACAACATAATCTCACAGAACAGTCACTTTGATCTTTCTAAAAGGCAATCTGATCATGAATTTTCTTGCTGAAAACTCGAAATCAGTTTAAAACCCTTCATCTCACTTTGAGTAAACACCACAACACTTGTCATGATCTCTAAGATGTTAAATGATCTGGTCCACTCTCACCTCTGACTGAATATTCTACCATTTTCTCATTATTCTCTGTGCCTACTGCCTTCAGTATTTTGTTTTGAAATGTATTAAGTATTATTTCCACTCAGTGCCTTTGCACATACTATTATTTCTGGTAGAAACATGTCCACATGGCTCACTCTCTTTCTTTAAGTCTCTGCTTAACAGTCAATTAACAGAAAGGGCTCCTATAAATATACATTCTTAGCTAAAACTACTTCTATCTAGCCTTAACTCACATAGCAGTTACCACTGACTCACATATAATTTTGGTTATTATCTATTTTCCTCTAGTAGAATGCAAGCTTCACATCCATTTGCTCACTACTCTATTCCCAGGATTAGAGCAGGGCATTAGCACATAGTAGGTGTCAATAAATGTTTGCTGAAAAAAAATAGAATTATCTACACTTCCCATGCCTCTAGCTCAAATTCTCACCTATACTGAAATTTTCAGCAAATCATCTGCCATCCAAATGAGTGATATTACTATAATTATCTTTCTAAGCTTAGTCTCACCACTCCCTACATCTTTAGAGATCTCAGTATAGTTGAAACTGTTCAAATTCTTATGATCTACTTCACAGCAGCTTACTTCAGTCAATAATAATCATATATTTCAAAATAACCAAGAAAGTAAGTTTCAAATGTCTCACCATAAAAAATGATAAATAAGCAAGGTGATGGATATGTTAATTATCTTGATTTAATCATGACACATTGTATGCATATGTGTATGTATATGTGTACACATAAATACAATGTGCTCAAGACATCACACGTATACCATAAATATATACAATTATGACTTGTCAATCAAAAATAGTATTAATAATCTACAGAAAAATACATAGATAAAAAATAAAAATGTTCTTCTTTGATGATAGAAACTGATAGTGCTTCCTTTTCTTACATTTTCTGTGATCCGGCAACAAAATGAAGAAGACAAGGATATCACCCAAGATGGAACTCTTGGTTAGACCACAAATCTCATCTTTTTTCTTCATTTTAATTTCTATAGCACTTTCAGTGTTCATTTGTGTACCCAAGGATCTGGTCATGCACTGGTTAGGAGAGTCAAAAACAAAACTCAAAAGAACAGCAACAAAATTGCATGTTTCTATAATAAAACACCATTCTGTTACTATATATTGCAATAACTTGGATTAAAGTATCTCCCATATTTATTGACTTCAGCTCTCCTTAACTTGAAGCTGCTCAAAAGGTGGCTGGTTTAAAATCTTGATGTATGATTAAAGAGGAGGGAAACTGTATGAACCAAAGCTAAAAATAGGCAAGTCTTGTTTTATTCTGACATTTTAGCCAGCAGTTCCAGCCCTCTTCTGGGAAAACAAGTATCAAACAGGAGGACAGTGGCTCTGTTCCTTGTTTATAATCTACAGGGACCTGCTGATGGTTGGCAACACTTGAACAATTTAAAGAGCCCGACCTCTATGCTCTAAAAGCGTTTCAGTGAATATGTAAAAGTCTCCGGGAGGACTCCAGTGTTTGGAAACATAATGGCAAAATTTTGATTGAGGCCCAGTATTGATTAACCTCTTTAAAGTTCTGGCAGTGACATTTCTGCCATTAAGCAGTTTGCCCATGCACTTAATATTGGGAAAACAACGTCAGCGGTCAAGGGCTTAATATAAAGGGCCCTTTTGTCTTTTTTCTACATTCCACCTTCGGCAGGATACATTTTCTCCAACATTCATACCAGCCACTATCAAAAGTGCATGCATGGATTCAGAAGCAACAAGGGATTCAGAAGCAACAAAAGTGCATGCATGGATTCAGAAGCATTTTGGGTATTTTCCCCAAAATACCCAGGAGAAAAAGACGAGATCAATTTTTTTCCTCCTCTCACTTTTACCTGCTACTTCATAAATCACTGGAGTGCTCAGTGATTTCATTTCTTATCTGTATAATGTGAAAGATTAAGTCTGTGCTCTACCTCTTAAAGATAGTTGCTAAGAGTGAATAAAGTTGGTGTTGCCTTGTGGCTGGAAATAGTCTGAAATAGACATTTTGGCCGTGACCTTGGCATAAAGGGAGATTTATTCCCATATCTTGTATTCCCCAACTCAAAACAGATATCACGTGGTATCCACTCCTACTTATGTAAAGATAAAAAGAACCCAATATTCCAACTTTGAGATAGAGTTGGTGATAAGAGAGCACAACATGGGAAAAATGTTTTTTAGACTATCTTCCGTGAATCCTGGATCTTAGTAAGAAGTGGTTTTAGCAAATTGTTATTTATATTCCCATTTTATATTTGAAGCAATTGAAACCCAGAAGAATTAAACTCTCTGTCCCAAATTATAATGTAATTAAGTAGTAAAAATAAAATGCTATCATTGAAGCAGTGCTATTTCCATTTCACCTTTCTTTCATCAAGTCTCGGTGTAACTTATTCCACATGGTCTGGGAACTTGCATTTAATTTTCTCCCCCTTTGAAATCTCCATCTACAGACAAATATGAGATGAGATGATTGAAAGTAAATGTATAAACCTTAATAAACTTTGGCCAGAGGTAATCCAAGTCTCAAGGTTATAAATCTTATTTTCAAATGTGCGTATCTCATATCTTTATTTTGCTGGTTACAATTGAAGAAGTTTTTAGCCCTAAACTCACACAAAATTCATAAATGATTCAAGAACTAAGTTATATCAGTGAGCCCCAAAGAAACAACAGTATTGGAACAAAAAAGTAGGAAACCTTGGGGAGAAGACAGGAACTGAGAGGAAAGGGAGGCACAAGGAATCTTGTGGGGATGCTGATCGTGGTCTGTTTGCTAATGAGGATGCTTTGTACGTGGGTATGCTTACTTTGTGAAGAAATCCTGTCATGAACTTTTCTGTACATATATATGATATAGGAGTAAATATCTTTCAACATTTATATAATATTCCTTTCTTAAAATTTAAGATCTGAGATGAGAGAATATAAGAAATGCACCTTTTTTTCTAAACTAGTGAACTCTTTTGTGTAAGAAAAATTCATCGAAGTCCACCCATTTAAATTTTGCAGACTCCAACTTTAGAGCCTTTTGACTTTGGGGAATCAGCTATTTTAAATAGACTTAAAAGAGCAGAATATGCATCTCAAATGATCTTCCTTGGATAACACAAAGCACCAGAGGCATTTTACCTGAAGACAGTACCTGAAACAGCATTTTCTCCCCTGTGTTGGCCGAGGTAAGTAAGTTTCATTTTGCCCTAGGGGGATAAATTCACTGGCTGCTAATCAGGACAGGTTTTGTGTGATATGGACATCTGTCTAACAAGAACTAGATGAAGACTGCCACGTCTTTGACACCTAGGAGACAACTGAACAGCCTTTAGATAGCAATGATTTCTGTCACAGTCAATCTACCACAAACAGATGGCAAGAAGTGACTTAAAGTTGAAAGTTTCCATCTTTTGCCCCTAATCCCTAAGCTATCTGGCCCTATCCCCTTCTTCTTTTGACAAATATGATGTTTCATTCTTTATTGATGCGAGACAGTACATGTGGTCTCTTTATTTAAATCTGAAGTGATCCAAGAAAGCAAGTGTTGAGAAGTTCCTTTGGATACATTCAAGCTAAAGGGATTAACTTTAAAGTACAAGGCTATTTTTCTCCCACACCATAGAAAATAAGCAACTCATAGAAAGAAACAGGAGTATCATGGGGGAAAAAAAAAAAAGAAAGAAAGAAAAAAGAAAGGACAGGAAAAAACCTGCTAAAACCAGAGAATGTTTACAAGCAATTCCCAAACTAGAGATCATTTAGTTTTCTTGAATACATGAATATTTTATAAACTGGCAATATCAGGGTTTTCTGTCCTTAAATATCTGCCCAAAATGTTTTATGTCATCTGTTGGCAAATGATTTTAACATTCACTTTTCACCTGATATATCTTCCCACTCATACAATTCATTTCAGAGGCATAACTTGTTTTCTTTGCCAAGATTTCATTTCCTCCCATCTCAGGATTTGATGAAATCTATTTCTTAGTTCCTCATCTCCCAGTGAAAGCTGACAACAAGTATCAGACCAAATGTAGCTGTCCCTTATGAAGTAATTCATTTCTGTCAAAGATTAGATGTTTTTTTTTTCTTGACATAAGATGACTGATATTGTTTTGTTAGATCCCAGAGGTGCAACTTAACTACTTATAGACTAAGACTCATTTTAAGAAATGTATTCCATTCAGAAGATTAGATTTTGACTTGGGGAGGGGCGGTTAGAAGGCAGTTACTGTCAAGAAATGGGATAGCAATAGGAGTTGGCAAAAAAAGATAATAATTTAAAATTAATTCCATTTTAAATTTTTTTTGGCCAAAAACAGGCAAAGAGCAATTCTGGACCAAAAGAGGTTTCAATTATTTGTCCTGCCTGTAGTTGTGATGGACAGAGACATGCCTTTTCTTGCAACTTGCAGCTTGTATATCATGCAGTATGTATTTGCGATTTCTAGCAACAAGAGGGCAGGTGTCATTGTAGCCTATCCAAAGTAATATAAAAAATTAGACATCTTTAACTACATAGTAGAGTTCAGAGAGAAGATGTTTTGGTATCCCAAAAGCAGATTTTAGATAGAGGAAACCCAGATGAGGCAAGGGGCCTAGAAGTTGGACCATGTTCTCTTTTTTGCTATTTCTTATGTAGTAGTTTAGCAAGCTTTGTCATTTGAAAGAAAATAGAAATCTGCCACCAACAATGTAGAAGTGTTCCCTTTTCTCCAAATCCTTGCAGCATTGGTTGTTTTTTAATGTATTAATTATGGTCATTCTTACTAGAGTTAGGTAGTATTTCAATGTGGTTTTGATTTAATTTCTCTGTAATGAGGCTGAGCATTTTTTCATATATCTGTTGGCTGTTCATGTGTCTTATTTTTATAAGTGTCTATTCATGTCCTTTGCCCAGCTTTTAATAGGGTTGCCCCCCCCCCCGGTTTATTTAAGTTCCTTATAGATCCTAGAGGTTTTGTCTTTGTCAGATACACAGTTATCAAAAATTTTTTTCTCATTCTGTGTGCTGTTGTTCTGCTCTCTTGATGGTTTCTTTTGCTTTGCAAAAACTTTTTAGTTTAATGGGGTCCAGGTTGTCTATCTTATCTCTTATGGCATGTGCTTTTGGGGTTATGATCAAGAATTGGTAGCCTATTCCAATGTGCATAAGGGTGTCTCCTGTGTTTTCTAAGATTCTTATAGTTTGAAGTTTTATGTTTAGGGCTTTGATGCATTTAGAGTTAATTTTTCTGTATGGTGATCGGTAGGGTCCTGTTTCATTCTTCTGCATGCAGTCAGCCAGTTTTCTCAGATCCATTTACTAAATAGGGTATCCTCAGTGATTATTGTTGGTGGGTTTGTTAAAAGATGAGTTGGTTGAGAAATTGAGGTTTTGCTTCTGGAATCTTTATCCTGTTCCACTGGTTTGTATGCCTGTTCTTGTGCCGGCATCAGGCTATTTTTATTATTGCAGCCTTATAATATAGGTTAAAGTCTGGAAGTGTGATAGCATCCACTTTGCTTCTTTTGCTGAGGATTGTTTTGGCTGTTTGTGGTCTTTTTTTTCCATATGAATTGCTGTATTGTCGTTTCTGAAAATAATGATGTTGGCACACTGATGGGCATTGTATTAAATCTGTAAATTGCTTTGGGTAGGATGGCCATCTTAACAATATTGATTCTTCCAGTCAATGAGCACAGAATACTTTTCCAAAACAGTGTTGTAATTTTTAAAAGATCTAGAAATTGACCTTCCATAGGACTCAGCAATCCCCATTCTGGGAATATACCTGGAGGTACTCAAATCATTCTACCAAAAAGATACCTTTGCATGCATGTTTATCGCAGCATTATTCATAATCGCAAAAACATGGAACCAGCTGTGCTGCCCATTGAAAGTGAACTGGTTAAAAAACATGTGGTACAGATTCACAATGGAATATTATGCAACCATAAAGAAGGAGAAAATTATGGACTTTGCAGCAATTTAGATGGATTTAGAGTCTATTATACTCGGTGATCTATCACAGAAACAAAGTACTGAATACCACATGTTCTCACTCTTAAGTGAGTCCTGAACATTAATCACAATACTGCAAGAGAGGGATCAGCAGTAGTGAGACACTGCCAGGGGAAGGAGGATGAGGGGGGCATTTAATATCACAAAGGGTACCTGATCGTGAACAGGGGAAGTGAGGACCAGTGGGAGGCCCAAACTTCACCTGTACATGGATCACTTATGTACCTAATCCAGAATTGTACCCCACATTTTAAAAATAAAAGAAAGAAATATATAGAAATCTTCAAAACTGCAATTTTTTTCCAGTCAAATAAGAAGCCTATTTTAGGGAATGGGAAAAGGAGGTCCAGCGGATTGGTTTCTCTAGCCACATTCCTATCTTGACCACAGTAGAGCAGTTTGTCTTATACATTGAACTTTCCTGTATAATTTCATTTCTATAAACACTCGTAGTGCCTAATTAGCAGATATCTGGCAAAAAATAGTCAAATAACAACAAAAAAAACTAGCTAAAAAACCACTTCAGTAAGCAAAGTGATGGAGCTAGCCATTAGATGACAAGGACTCTTTTTTCCATTGTTATTAATAAGCTGTGAAGTGTCATTCACTGTACTGTCAGTTTCTTTGTCTTACAAATATGAACAAAAACCATAGCTTCTTCCTTGATTCTTATAAGGATCACGTTGCAGATCAAATTAGGCAATTGCTTTGAAAAATTAAGAGGTGGTAAACAATGGGAAATGCTTTTTAATAGAGATCTCAGGCAGCTTCTTGCTATTTGCTTAGCCATAGAATGTAACATTTTCTGTAGATAATAGGGAAGAAAAGTTGTTAATTTAGGATTTTTGTTTCTATTGCTACTAGTATGGCAGACATTCATGGTACAGGTGCATGAAGTGATTTCCTGATTACTTATTTAAACTATTAATAGATCATTTAAGGGGACTAGGGGAATAATTATCAAATTGAATTCCTATTATGGTCAGATGTTGTATTAGACACTTGTATACATTATTTCATTTAATATATTATCTCATTAGTTAAAAGAACTCTAAGTTTGTAAGATTCTCTAGAAAATGGAAGCTCTTTAGGAACATAGTGGAAAGGAACTAATTGCTGGTATCTAAATCCCAACTTTAGTCTGATTAGAACTAGATGAACACAGTGACTACAGCCTGCTCCTTTTTCTTCCATGCTTGTACAACTGCATGCAGCACTACCTGCGGAAGTCTCCCACAAGGAAAACCTAGAGCATTTATCAACACTTGGGCAATGTTAAAGAGTGGGACTCCATAGGAAGCAGGGCCATACTCATTTACTCAACCACTCATTCATCTTTTCTTTTCTTTCTTTCTTTCTTTTTTTTTTTTTTGAGTTGGAGTCTCACTCTGTCGCCCAGACTGGAGTGCAGTGGCCGCTCCCGGCCATCGCAGCCTCGACCTGCTGGGCTCCGGCGATCCTTCCGCCTCAGCCTTCCGAGTAGCCGGAATTACAGGCGTGCGCTACCACGCTCGGCTGATTTTTTGATTTATTGCAGAGATGAGGTCTCGCTGCCCAGGCGGGTCTCGAACCCATGGGCTCAGGCAATCCACTCACCTCAGCCTCCCAAAGGTGCGGGATTACAGGCTGAGCCACCAAGCCCGGCTTCATCTTTTCAACAAGTAGTTATGGAGTGACTTTTCTGTGCTAGGCACTATTTTAGGAGTCTGAGAAAGAGCAATGAACAAGACAGCACCCATAAAGCTATTGAAATAAAAATAGATAAATAATTATTTTAAAAGTTTCTGCCATTTTGTAGCTTTAGAGAAGATACAGACTAAGCCAAGTCATCACCCCAAAATTTCTATTATTATAGTATTATGTTTATTAACTTTGTTTACATGAAGGATGGTTTGTTTCAAATGGACTATTAATATTATAGGTATAGTCTAAGAGGACAATATATGTTTTATTTGACTAAGCGTTGTGAAGGAGACACTCCAAAACAGTCTTCATGAAGTTGAAATTAAATATGTCTCAACTATTATCACCTTCATGTTTTAGAAATCTCTTTTTAAATAAAACTATTTAGTCTTTTTTTTGGTTCTAGACCAATCTTATAGTTTTTATAGTTAAATGATTATCAAATCAGTTATCCATGTGCCTTTGAGAAATAATTATTTTGCTATATGTAAAAGTCAACTAATGCATCTATACAAACTTTTTAAACTCTAGTATATTTTCCCTGAAAAAAAAAAAAAAGCAGCAAAACTTCACTATAAATCCCAGATTTGGACTAATTCCTATGAAGCTAAATAGCACAATATCCTTGGGATAATATATTGGTCTTGGTAAAAGTCAGATTCTTATTAGCTTTCTTAGTTCCTGTATAATGCAATGAGAATTCAAACACTGGATCGAGTTATTTATCCTTATCTCTTCACCCTTGTTAACTAATTCACTGCCATTTAAATTGAACTTAGCTCTCTGCTCCCCCTGCACATGCATGACTTGACATTTACACTCATTAAATTTCATATTCCACCCCTGAACCCTTTAGCAAAGGGCTTCCTACAAAACAACCAGATTTTTGTTGTTGTTGTAGTCAATCTGTTTATCTTAACTGCAAATAACACTCATTTAAACAATGCATTAATACCACCTATTACAGATATTAGTCACGTGATCTTCAGTTATCAACTGTAGGGAGCTTTTTTGTTTTACATCCAGAGGAAAATTCATTGAGTCCTTAATTACAATGAATTGCCCATATTTTAGAAGTTTGTAATATTATATGCAATTCAAATGTCTAAAAAACCAGTGAAGCAAAAGTTAAAAAAAAGTCCTACTGTTTAAATTCAGTTAGTTTTTAAAATAACAATTAATATGATTTATTTCCCATTAACCTATCCTGAGTTCTATCTAATGAAGTATACTGTATAATAATTCTGAAAATATATAATTAAGGCTACTGCATATCATCTTGTAAATATTGCGGTTACATTTTTTATTTGTGTGACATTTAGCAATGTCCAATGATCAGATTTTTAATAAAAAGAATTAAAATGATGTTCATACTTATATTTTCCTTTATCAGAGAAGTTGTTAGCCAGCAAAAAGACTCACATCTCAAGAAAACGTAGGTTATCCTTTTCTGGTGCTTTATAATGTGGGAAATTATGTTATCTGGATATTTTAACTATTTTTCTCAGTACACTAAAAATCAATCTTAAGCCTGTTCAGCTAATTGAGATCTTGCCCTCATTATTCCTAAAAACATACACATATATATTTATATTTTATCAATTGGACAAATGAAGAAAAGCTTCATTTTTCCTCTCCTAAGGATGGCCATTACATGATTTTTATTTTTAGATGAACATTTTTTGCACAAAGCTTTAGTCCAATACTGTGCATTTAAAATATTTTCATGTCAAACTGAATATTGCATGTTATTGGTACTATATTTTCCATCAATTCCCTTTGAATACATTATATACACTTGCCGAATTTTATTTTACAATGCTCTTAATACTGGAGCAGTTTATTGTCCCTTAGAGGTTTTTCATGGAGCCATGGCTTACTAACAATTAGCTTTAAAAATCTGCCACACATAAAAATATTTATGCTTAGTTTACATATACTCCCCTGGAGATAGAGAGATAAAACCGTGTGTACTCCCCATGAGATATCTCTGCACATCATTACATTTTAACCATCTTTACATTGATAGCTCTTCTCTGGCCTGTTCAGTAGACAAAAATATGTCCTTTTATTAAAACAGCATTTTCACATGCTAATTTACCTATAGCTTTGCTTCTATTCATTCATATGCACACCCACACTCACACCTACACACTGCTAAACACTGTCAAGAGGACAATATTTGCAGCAGGAAAGAACTAGCATAGATCATTTTCTAAAATTTCTCCAGTTCTGTTTGGAAAGGTAGTCATATGTTGGCTCAAGCAAATAAAATGATTTTCCAATAACTTTATCTGAAAGTATTGGTAGATACTGGAAACAATGATACATTAAAAAGGCAACCACTTCCAGGAATTTCATTATTCATTAAAAACATCTGTAATGTTGTGTGGCTCTTTTACTGAAGGTAACTTATTTTACAAGGTGTATTGCCCAACATTTAAAATGTACAGCGTGAATGCATTCATTATTCATCTGCTTTTTTCCATATATAGACATGGGCAGAATTTTGCTTCTTTTTCTTAAACTTTTTGCTTTTATTAAAAATGTATCACATGCCAAATTAAGAGCCCTTATTATTTCAAACACCACTTTTTAACATAGTCATATTTTACAATTTGACACATCTTTTCCATACAAAAACAAAGGGAGTACTTATGATTTTTTTTCTGTTTATATGTTAACTTAAAAAAAAAACTGTTGGAGGAGAAATGAACATCAACTCAAATTCTACTGTGTTATTTTATAAGATACTGATTGTAACAACATAAGAGAGACAGTGCTATATAGTAGATATCATTTAACACATGAATAGATTATTTGCTTTGTGGTTCTGGATTTTTACTTATTGGTTTTATATAATCTGAGGATAGTCTCTCAATATTTCTCTTCTCAATTAGTCAAAAAGAGGGATACTAGGAAATACTGTATGTTAAATATGCAATTTTTACATTAAAGATATGGAGAGATTTCAGAAAAATGTCAAACAGTTTTAAAGAAGCAAGCATTGTGTTGAATATTATAACTTGTTGGACCTTGTGAAACAGCAGTAGTCTTTAGGGAAGTGACTTCTTTATTCTAGAAGTAACTTACAAAAATTTAAGGAACTATTAGGTGAAATTTCATTAAAGTAATAAAGGATTTTTATACTTACACATTTCAAATGGTTCAATTTGAACATAGGACTATATAGCATAAAGAGATTTATGAGACAGCATCAATTTCTGAGCTCATTCTGGCTCACCAGGACCATTTTGGAGGCAGGGAGTAGAGATGTGAAATGGGACACAAAGCTGGAAAGAAAGGCATAGGCTAGATTTTTGAAGATCTTGAGTTCTATCTTAAAGCTCAAAAGTATTTAATTCTGGTGATAACAGAAATCTTCTCTTCCCCCTTTGCAAAATTACTGAAATAAGGCAGTTTATAAACATCAGAAAGAAATTTTAGACGAGATTCTCTAAGATGACTCCCAATGATCACTGCCTTCTGTTACTCATGGCCTGTATAATTCTTTCCCCTTGAATATGAGCTAAATTTATTAACTTGTATCAGCAAATAGAATATGGCAGAAGTGAAGGAAAGACACTTCCAGGATGAAGTCATAAACAGACTATTAGTTATGTCTTGTGTGTCCTTTCTTGCCCTCTTATACTCTTGCCCTGAAGGAAGTCAATTGCCATACTGTAATCCAACTCTACTGAGAGACCTATAAGGCAAAGGAATAAAACCCACCAATAACCACATCTATGTTCTTGAAAGCAGATTTTCTCACTCCTAGTCAAACCTTCAGATGAGACCACAGCCTCTTACAGCATAATCACAACTTTATGAAAGACCTTATTCCAGAGGCATCAAGTTGTGGCATACCAGGATTCTTTATCAACAGAAACTGTGCGATAGTAGATATTTACTGTTTTAAGTCAATAAGTTTTGGGGGTAATTTGCTATGCAGCAATATATAAGTAATATACAGAAAGATTTAAAAATAAAAGCCTAAAGATAAAATAATAGCAGATGATATTTCTTGATTTTTATCCTGTTGCATGTATCATCTTAAGAGAAATAGAAATAATCAATTAAGAGTTCTTGAAATTACATGAGCCAAAATGCTGTAAATTTTGTAGAAACCAATGACAATACAAGATTCAAAAGAAAAGAGAATAGAAGGATAAAACACATTAAAGAAAAGAAGAAAGTGGAGTAAGAGAAAGAAAAGAAAACAATTATTTGAGGACAATGGATTCATAAAAACTAATTTAAATGCTAATAGATGCAATGTGAACTTATTTTATCACTGGAAAAATTTATACAAAATTTTATACAAATTTTAATATAAAATAGTTCATATATGCTATGTAAAATATATATTATAAAAATATTTTTTATAATTAAAAACAATATCAAGTGGAAGCTATTGAAGATATTTAAAAATTAAATGCCCATAATAAACAGGTAGAGTGTTATAAACTCTTTATTTCATTTCTTTACATTTTCCTATTGCTTATAGCTTGAACTGTATTTCCTTGACTTGAAAAGAATGATTCTGCTAACAGCAGACCAATTATTATTTTATGAGCCATGACAGTGAAGAAGATAGCCAACATTTATTGAACACTTATTATGTGTCAGGCTTAGCCTTAGCTATTTTAAATATCGTCTTATTGATTTCTCACTACAAGGAGCCATGAGTTCAGTATCTCATCCCCATTGTCAAGATAGGAAAACCAAGCATCAGAGATTTTTAAATAATGTGCCTGAGAAGGTCTCATAGTTAGTTAGGCATCAAGTCTAATGAACATCTTTGCCTGTGATTCTATACTATCTTCCAACCCATTAAATCACCTCATCAGGCAACTGAAATGCTTTATCTCTAAATTCTGTTTAAGTAGGCAAAGGAATAAAACCCACCAATAACCACATCTATGTTCTTGAAAGCATTTTATAAATTGCCTTATTTAATCTCACCGAACATAATCTATGAGTATTATGTTGTTTGGAAGGTCTGCATCAGTAACTGGGTAGTAAGCTACCAAAAAGTGAGGAAAAAATACTGTCACCTATCTATCTAATCTATATGTTCTGCTATGCTTCTTTAAATCATTTTTAAGGTAACTTTCTTCTTATTGAGTAACTTCCTATTCCAAGCAATATCTCTAGTCCCTGGACTTGCTTTCTGAATTATCTTGTTTCACACAGCACAATTAACATTCTTCTCAAACTGTTCGATACATTTTCCTAAGAAGGTAGCCACAACCTCAGAGATCATAGCCTGTTGCAGTACATGCCACTAGGTACAATGATTCAGAAGTGGCAAAACATACATGCTGCAAGAATCCCTGCTATTTGGACCAGTCTCCCACATTTCCCTATAACAAGTGATCTCTCCTTAATTTTCAAAGTGATCATTTAAAATGCAGGACTCACTAACACTTTTTATTTTCTAAGTTGTACATTTTGCATTCCAAACTCCTGGTGTGCTGACCAAACCACAAGTGATCTTCACCTTTCTACCTTCGTTAAGCTCAGGCACATTCTGGGCAATTTCTGCCCTAATTACTCTTCCTTGCCTGATTACTGTCAGCTGGTGGTGTTCCTGTGCTGACGTGCAGTATCAAACAGCACAATGTACCTTATTTTCTTACATAATCACTCTCTGCCCACCAGAATCAAGAACATAGCATGCTAAATTACTATGATTGTTGGAATATGATTTGGGAAATATAAGCTAAAAAAAAAAAATGCTGGGTTTGGAGGACTACTACTGCCCAAATTGCATTTTTGCTTTTTCTGTTTTTGTTTTAGCACATAACTATGCAACTAAGTGGAGGGAACAGCAATTCTAGCTCATTGCTAGTTGTGAGAAATAATGCCAACGTCAAGAATCTGGGGCAGATGATAATCTCCCATTTGCTTCTCTCCCACTTAAGTATGTAAGTACAGAATGATAATGCTTTATGTAAAATAGACTAGCATTCCATGCGGTCAGCTTAGTAGAGGTACTCCTGCTGAAGGGAAACAAGTTCAATTTCAAAGAACAGTCTGTCCTTTATTTCTAGGATTTGGTGGCTTGTTCCTTTTGTTTCAACGTGGATACTGGAATTTTGGCATTTTTTAAACCACTCAGTGTTTTCTGATGCAGGCTTTCTGGTCTGGTAAGCTCCTGGCTCTTTGGTTATCAAACCAATAGCACTTAGTCATTCCTCAGCAATGTGCTGATGCTTTCCCTTCTATGAGTATTATGTTGTTTGGAAGGTCTGCATCAGTAACTGGGTAGTAAGAGTTGAGGAAAAAACAAAAAGAGATACACATATCTTGGTCTGTAAGAAACAATGACAATATTATCTGATAATATAATACAGAAAAATAAAATAGAGTTTAAAACAATTTCAATTTTTTAAAAAACTGACTTCAAGCAGTAGCTCTGTCAACGAATTCTTTAAACCTTGGTTTCTTCATCTGAAATACAGGTATAATAATATGTTGTGCATCTTAAGGTTATTATAAAAATTCGGTGAGATTAAATAAGGCAATTTATAAAATGCTTAGCATAGTGCCTGATGTATAGCATGTGCTCAATAAATGTTAGCTTCTATTATTCTTATTTTTGTTAGTACCAACTATTATTGTAAGGGGTACCCATAATTTTTCACTCATTTAGAGCTCCACAATAAACCTTAAAGGCATTGATATACTTTTTATTTATTTATCACCAGATTAGACACTTAAAGCTTACAGAGGATATAGATGCTACTATTGACTTTAGAAAATATTTTATGAAAATAATAAATGTATTTTCATTCTAAACAAAACTTCCTTTTGAAAGTCAATGTGGGCACTTTTGTGAATAGATAGTAGGATGGGGTTTGATGAAGTTCTTGAATTTTGGTTTTTACCATATGCCACTCACTCATTTATTTTTTTCATTCAATTAATATTTAGGCACCATCCTAGGTCTTAAGGGAGTCCAATGATCAAACCAAACAAAACAAAAACAAAAAGACACCTATTCTGGCTCTCAAGGAACATAACAATCTACAATACACAGAAGAAATCTACAAAGAATATGATTTGAAAGTACTGAGTGTTACAATAATGACAACAATCACAAGGATAGACCAGAATCAGGACACTTAGGAAGTGAGAGGACAAGTTGCTGGATCAGAGGACAAGTCATTCTATTCCACTGGATCATCAGAGCAGATTTCATTGAAAACATAGATACAAGCAAAGCAAGAAGGGGATGAATATTACCTGAGGAAGAGTTCCAGATGAAGAATAGGTGGTGAGTGGTCATCATATTTGGCACATTTGAGGAACAGTCAGGAGAACAATGGACTGAGTGAATGAGGGGGGAATCATTGGTGACATGTTCAGAAAGAGTAGGGCCTTTAGGATCAATAGTAGAAATTTGACTCTCAATCTAAGTAAACTGGACAGCTCTTAGAGACTTTTGAGCAGAGGCATGATATTATTTGACTTTCTACAAATAGTAGTAGGCTGCATTAGGCCCTTTTCACTGCAAATGTGGGAAGAGGACTGTGCATTCAAATCTAAAAGGAGTAGTTGAAACATAATCAAAGAGTAAAATGAGGTCCTAAGCTGAGAGAAAGAAGATACCAGTCCAGGAACACGAAGACAAGGCTAAGGCCTAAAGTCTTCAGTAGGTAGACTTAGAGCCACACAAAGTTACAACCTGGGCCAAAATTTCCATAATCTACAAAGACTACGTATAGGAAAGAAGGTGCTGAGGATTGTAGCAAAATAGTGTGTTCCTGCCCTACTGACCACAACGTTCCCTGTCCTGAAGAAATGAAAATCCAGTGCTGCCAGGGCTTCAGGTTTCTTCAAAAACAAACAAACGAACCAACAAACAAAAAACTGGGACTCTGAATTTTTAAATGACAATTAAGAAAAAAATTTTTTTTCTAGGTTCAAGGGAGTACATGTGCAGGTTTTTTACATAAGTATATTGCATGGTGGTGAGGCTTGGGCTTCTATTGGGCCTGTCCCCCAGGTGGTGGGTATGGCATCACATGGGCAATTTTTCAACCCCTTCTCCCTTTCCACTCTCTCCCAAAGTCTGTGGTTCCCATCTTTATGGACATGTGTACCCAGCGTTTAGCTTCCACTTAAAAAAACTTTTGAATACAAGCTGGTAAAAACAATCACCGTGTGTTTTTAACAAAACACATCTAAAAAAAGCATATGCACGGGGAGTTGCTCATAGATGCAAACACATAACTTTTGCTGCAGAAATGAGTAGAAAGTAAGATCTCAAGAAGGCGTGATTCAGTCATTCTGGAGACTGACTGTTCTGTGCAGCACCATAAAGAGCTCTTATTTTGGTGACCAGAAGATAATGCTCACTGCCTTTGTACATTGCTCCTCCATTGTGCCTACAGGATTCTTCTAGGGACAGACTTACTCTGCCTCAAGGAAAAAAAAAAAATCATAGAATGATTAGTCATTTTCTGTGAATGCAAGTTTCAAGCAGGTTGTCAGCCATTTAGAAATGCTTCTATCCTGGGTAGAGCGGATAAACAAAGTGCTGTGTGTGCTTGTGTATGTGTATATGTGCTACATACGATACAGTTCCTGACTTTTCTTTCAGCCTCAGTTCTTTTTTACACTCCTTCTTCAACTCCAATATAGCTATAATAAGTTTCTTTTATTTATCCAATAGGCCATTGATATTCATTTTCTCTCCCCCTCTTCCGCCCACTCTCCTTCTCCTCTCCCACTTCTGTTTCTCCACCTTTGAACTTTTGTTGTTTGCTGTTTCCTCTACTAGAACATTGCTGGCCACCTTACTTTATTTGGTGTTTCTACTCATCCTTCAGTCCTGACTCTCCATGATGGAGTTACTGACATGCTGTAGCCTCGGAACTGTTTAATATTATTTATCATGCTGTATTATCCTTACCTGTTTTCGTATATGTATCCCTACTACCATATGAATTTGAAAGAGCTGAAACTGTATCTGTTTTTCTCACTTGTTTAGCATTTTAGCCCAGTCTCACGACAGTGTTGAGATATAGAAAATGCTGAATTAATATTTATTTATCAAACATAGACAGAGATTGTCTAGTTGCAACTTGAAAGGACTATCTGGATTTATTAGTAGAACCTACCCAATTATAGAGGATATCTTTTTTTTTTTTTTTTTTTTGAGTTGGAATCTCACTCTGTAACCCAGACTGGAGTGCAGTGGCCGCTCCCGGCCACCGCAGCCTCGACCTGCTGGGCTCCGGCGATCCTTCCGCCTCAGCCTTCCAAGTAGCCGGAATTACAGGCATGCGCTACCACGTCCGACTGATTTTTTGATTTATTGTAGAGATGAAGTCTCGCTGCCCAGGCGAGTCTCGAACCCACGGGCTCAGGCAATCCACTCACCTCAGCCTCCCAAAGGCACGGGATTACAGGCTGAGCCACCGAGTCTGGCTTATAGAGGATATCTTAATTTGAAGTTAAAATTCATTAAATTGATATAATAATCTACTATCATATTTATTTTTATAACTATATACCACCATATTTTTATTACTCCAAAGTGTTATTCTGTGGAGGATTTTCTTCCCTATATAATTATAAATCTCTTAAATATAAAATGTCCCCTTAGTACAAACAGGAGGGCAATAGGGGTTCGGTAAATAATTTAGCAGAAATAAAATAATTGGATTTAAAACATTAGAGCTTTTAAAAATTAAGATTGAGTTTGTTGTTTGTAACTAGGCTTTAAATTCAAGAGTGGATTTTCTATCTTTTAAAAAAAAAATTTTAATTTTAAAGATTGGGAGTACAATTCAGGGTTAGGTATACAAATTTCCAATATGCAGGTACCCTTGTTGATGAGGTGTACTTTTTTTGTGGTATCTCTTTTGCTTGAGCAATCTTATTTATTAAATTTCAAAGAAAACTGAGAGATCACAGATTGGGTAGATATTTACACCGGGATCATAACATAAGCATCAAAAGAAAGATTAAGTGAATAACACAAAGGCTAACTGGAATATAAACAATGTGTTGTGTGTTTCAGGTTGCATTTTTATTGCTAGATCTTTTTTTTTTTTAGATGGAAGACATATTTTCCAAAATCATTCATTCCATTGCTAAGCTTTCATCCAACAGTGTATATTAAACCGTATGTTTACTATATAACTAATAAGAACAGTTATTTCATTCCTTCATGGTCAACATTTGCTTACAAGAATCACATCCATAAATCTTCTGGAAGGAAATATCTTCCCTTAATTAAAGTTCCTAGCCTTTCAATTAGAGATGTGAAAAAAGTTCCCTCTATTTTACCATAGCAGAAAAGAAAATAAACTGAGACCTGGAAATCTGTCTATATATGAAAGCCCAAGCTGACGCTGACTCCTTTAAAAATCATTAAAAGAACTATAATAAATTGCATCCTTTGAAATGGAAATTACATAACTTCCAAATTCACTTCTCAGAAACTTTTTTTTTTTCTCCTTATGGATGATATGTTCTCAGTACGATTTCTCCCAGACCACACTTTTCCTTTTCTTTTACACCTCCAGGTTTAATCCCAATCAAAGCTAGCAACTTCCATCCCTGTGGGGCACTAAAGAGAATTGTTTCACATTGTTACTGGAAGGATTTGTGACTTTAATTATTTTTGCAATTATTTGCTACAATTCAACTGTGATTTTATTCTATAATCACAGTTTTACTTCCTGATCAATTATTTGATGCCTCTTCAAAACAACTCAGCTAATCTAACTTTGGGCCTTACACTTAATGTTGTTTCATAAGTGCTCATAGTTAGGTTTCTTGTTGGCATACTTCAGAAAAGCAATAAACCCTCCCATGGGGCGTACATAGCTTTGCAACTTTTCTGTAACAATTTAATTAGCAAAATTGTCAGAAAGATACCTCATACCATTGTGATGTTTCAGCTTATTTCACGTTTCCAACCAGCAGTCCCTCTACTTCCTCACTCAAGTATGAAAATCTAGATCATTATTAAGTGACTGAGCAAAAGAATTTGCTTCTTTAGAGAGATCCTTAGAAGTTATAGTCATTTTTATATTTGCCAGAAAGAGGTAATTTTATTCTGAGTAGTTTCTTCATGTACTTTTGGGAAAAAGTCCAGAAGTATGTTTTTTTTTCCTACCTACTTTTTAATGTTTTACTAGTCAGTTTGTGTCACTCGTATCCCAATAAAACATGCAATGTACACTTTCAGAGAAGAGACAGAATGTTTAAAAATTCAGAGGAAAATAAATAAACTAACATATGAATTTGGATTTTACACAAGTGCTAAATTAATTTTAAGAGATGAGAGTTAAACTGACTTTCAAAACATAATTTCTCTTTTACCTCATCAATGTGACCATTCATGTTTGCTATTAGCTTAGATTTATCTTGGCATCTCATATAAACTGAATTTTTCAAAGAGTCCCATAAAATACCTGCTGATAGGTATGGCAGAAAAGTAATATAATTTGGTCAGGGTCAGTAAGTCAAATAAAACAAGTCTGATCAGACAACTCAACTATGTATCTTTAGACTTTCAGACTACCAATTTCGTGTTGACTAACTATCGCATTGAATGTACATTGGGAAAAATAGGAAGTTCATAGCCTAGAAACGTGTTAGTTTACTGAGTGTTTTAGTTTCGTGTGGTTGCTGTGATCAATTACCACAAATCTAGTAGCTTAAAACAACACAAATTTATTATCCTGCAATTATGAAGGTCAGAAATCCCAAATGGGCCACACTGGCTAAAATCAAAGTGTGAGGCGGCTGTATTCCTTTCTGGAGGCTTGACGGGAGAATGTATATCTTACTCTTTAGTTTCTAGATGTTGTCCGTGTTTCTTGGCTTGCAACTCCCTTCCTTCATCCTCAAAGTCAGCAAAGGTCAGTTGAGTCATTCTCACATCACATCACTCTGACACTGACTCTCCTCCCTCCCTCTCCATATTTAAGGACTGTTGTGAATGTACTGGGTTCACCTGGGTAATCCAAGATAATCTTCCCTCTCTAAAGTCAGAATATTATACACCTTAATTTAATCTGCAGCGTAATCCTCCATTGCCATGTAATAGAACATATTCACAGGTTCTGGCGATGAGGACATGATGTCTTTGTTGGGTCATTCTGTGCCTACCACACTGAAGAATATTCTTAAGTCTCAAATAGAAGCTTTCTAAGCTTCAAAGCATCTCCATTCAAAGTCTGAATTTATTTCCTCATTGTATACTAGATAAAAGCAAAATAAATACTTTGAACTTTTTATAACCCCTTATAACTTCATCACCAATTTTGAAAACAATTTTATGTTTATACTTTTAAAATTGTCTTGCTTAAATCCAACCAAACATTTCATTTAGAAGCTGTTTCCTATTAATTATATCATATTGCACTTGGAAATTTGTCTTAATTACAATAAGAAACAAAATCAAATATATATTCATATATATATATGAAAATTAGAGCAATGGTGGAATTAAAGTAGGAATATAATCCAGAGTTTAATATTCATTTTTAAATGTTTCTTTATATGTAAGTCTCACATTTATTCCTTAGCACTAGAAAATAGTAAAGGAGAAAGATAAGAAAAGACACTGTGTCGCTAATAGAAGGAGTAAGGCCCAGGAGTACCTCTCAATCAGAAATTCCAGCAATAGACTGTTATTTGAGATAGAAATACATTTTATTGTGTCATGTCATTGAGACTTTGGGATTTATGGTAAGTAGTATAATTGAGCAAATGCAAAAACAACAATGTGAATTAAAATTTACTTTCAAACTCTATGTTGAGGTTAAGTAAAAAAATGACTATCTTATGCAGAAAATAAAAAACATAACAGAAACAACATCCGCTAAGATTTGCATAGAAGCCGGGCTCGGTGGCTCAGCCTGTAATCCCGCGCCTTTGGGAGGCTGAGGTGAGTGGATTGCCTGAGCCCGCGGGTTCGAGACCCGCCTGGGCAGCGAGACCTCATCTCTACAATAAATCAAAAAATCAGCCGGGCGTGGTAGCGCATGCCTATAATTCCGGCTACTCGGAAGGCTGAGGCGGAAGGATCGCCGGAGCCCAGCAGGTCGAGGCTGCCGTGGGCGGGAGCGGCCACTGCACTCCAGTCTGGGCGACAAAGTGAGACTCCAACTCAAAAATAAAATAAAATAAAAAATAAAAATAAATAAAAATAAAAAAAGATTTGCATAGACATCCTTTAGTGTGAAATGCAGTAGCAATGATAGAAAGAAAATCGAAGAGTGAGATAACTCAAAATCAGTAGTCTACATAAATGTAAGCCAAAAAGCACTTTCTGGATGAAAGGGGCTTATCCTGCAGGTATAATCCCATAGTCCCTGCCTCAAACAAAAGCTGTGAGAATTAGAGATTGGTATTGTAATGCATGGAATATAAACCATATGGACAACTCTAATATAAATGCTTAAATAATTGATTTTAAAAACATCGAGAGTTTAATTTTCATTTTAAAATAGAATTCAGAGTGGTTGGGGGCGGTTTCTGTAAAAAGCTGGGCCAGGAAAATATCCAACTAATTCCAAGAAGTAATAAAAAGAGAGCTAGCACAGAATAAACACAAAGATATAAAAATAAAGGTGGGAAAGCAGAAAAAGTTGCCAAAGTTATGGAAAGAAAAGTGCTGCCATAGAAAAGATGAAAATTCTGCCCAAACATTTTTCTGAGAATTAGAGCAATGTGTATGAGGCAATTGCTTCTGTGAAGGAAAGTCACACAACACATATACAGAACAGAAAAAAAAAAAAAGAAGATAGAAACTTGGATGGGCAGAATCCAGGAAAGAAGTGGAGAAAGAATCACAATGAAGTGCAGACACTGTGGAAACTACAATATAGGATGTTGTGGATGGGAATTGCAAAAGCAGCCATATGAATGAATGAAAAGAGGAGTTAAAATATTTAGAGAAAATAAAAGATATGGATCTCAGGGAAAGGTGATATAAACTATTTTTAATTGGCTCTCCCATAGAAGCAAACCAAATATTTGAACAGAAAAAATATATAAAGACACATTATTGAATCACTCAATACATGAATCTAGCTAGTTAAAGGCATACCATATGCTGGGAAAAAAACTGATCAGAGTGGTCAACATGGAGTATATTCTACTGAAATACTGGATCTTCATGATAGCAAACAATACCACAAAAAGACCAAATGTTTCACCAAAAAATTTAGACTGGCATCAAATTTTATACAATAACATTCAAAAACAGAAGAGCAAAGAAAAGATCAAATTTAGTGGAAGGCATGAGAGTAATACCTATTAGAATTTAAAGAAAAAGAAATACATTTAAGGATTATTTATTCAACCATGGTGTTCTCCTTGTAAATAAATAGTTTTAAATATAAAAGAACTTAGGATATATATCTCATGAATCCTTACTTAGAAAAATAAAGAAAACTATTGGATAAACTTAATTAAACAGGATATTATTGGGAAAATCCTGCAAAAATGTTTAAAAATATTTAATGTCATTGAATATTTTTAACTGCAGAGCTAAGACTAAAATAGAAGTATGTAAAATCATGACATTTAAATTAATTATATGCTCTGACAAGGCAGAAACTACATGACTAACAAAAAAAGTAAAATGTAGATAAGAAAAATAAAATGAAAAATTTGAGAAAGGAGAAAGACTGAGGCATGGAACATCAGTGCAATATTTGCTATAAGTAATAATAGTCTGCTTGATTCCGATATCTTGTGTCTATTTTCAGGATAATATGAACTTCATATTAAGAACTTCATACTCTAAATCACCAATTAGTAAAAAATTATATTGGATTAACAAAGCAAAATCCAACTCTATGCTGTGTACAATAGACATGCCTAAACAAAACTCTTTGGGGAATTGGAAACTATATGAATATACAGAATTCTTTTAGGAAAACAAAATAAGGAAAAAAATATGGATTGTAGTCTTAATGTCAGTACATTGTATACAAAGGAATAAAGTACTATTATGTGAAACAAGCAAGGGTGCTTTATAATGCTAATTTATACCAACCCTAACATTCACAAACCACAATTTTAGAAATTATTAAAAAAAGAAATGCATTAGTAGTTGGAAAGAATGTTAATATGAAGAATATAAATGAATTTCAACTATAGTACTCATGTAGAATTCACTAAAAAGAAAACTATATATTTGGAGAGCAAACTTTAGTACTGAAACAAAAAGTGTGAAAAAAGTCATTCTACCGAAAAGATAGCTGCACATGCATGTTTGTTGCAGTTCTTCTCACAATAGCAAAAACATGAAACCAACCATGCTGCCCATTGAAGCTGGATTGAATTTTAAAAAATGTGGTACATACACATAATGGAATATTATGCAACCATAATGAAGGACAAACATATGGACTTTGCAGCAACTTGGGTGGATTTAGAGTCTATCATACTCAGTGATCTATCACAGAAACAAAGAACAGAGTACCATATGTTCTCACTCATAAGCGAACCTTGAACAATTATCATAATACTGCGAAAAAGGGATTGACGGTAGTGGGAAACTGTCAGGGGTGGGAGGTGGATTGGTAGTTGAGGGAAACTGGCAGGGGAGAGAGGGGCACATCTCATCAACAAGGGCACCTGCATAATGAACATTTGTATACCTAACCCTGAATTGTACCCCACATCTTTAAAACAAAAAAAATTTAAAAAAATAAAAAAGAAAAGAAAACTTTCACCTGCTCTTAATGCAGTAGACTAGAATTTCTACATCAATATAGAAACAAAAAAAAAATTATCTGTAACTGAACAGGACTCTCTTCTAAAAACTCATATCAGTAAGAAAAGGAATTCTAGAAATACAAGATAATGTAAACATTATTTATCTATAGAAGTGTCTTGAGGAAAATTCATTGCCTTACATAATTATAAAAATTTTAAAGAGACAAAAATAAATCAACAATGTATCCAAACTTTATTTTAAAAAAATAATAGCAATATAAACCAAAAGAAAAAATAATAAATGACAAAAATAGGAAAAATAAACAAAATTGAAAAGTCTGTTTATTAGGAGTAAATATAGACTATCAACTAATAAGAAATAATATTAATAATTATGATATTATAAATAACAAAGAGAAAAGATGATTTTTTAAAAAGAGAAAGAACAAATAATTAATAAACAATTAGGGAAAAGTAACCTCAGAAAGAGAACATGTTAAAAGAATCACTGGAAAGTACTCTCTTGGTTTTTGAAAAACGGTGTATAATTTTCCATAAAATATAAGTCACGAGACTAGATCTCAAAGGAGAAAGAAAAAATATGCAAAGAAAAATGTCCACTGATGAAACAGAGGCATTTGCCAAAGATGTGCTCCCAGTGAAGAAGTCACCAGATGAAGGAGTTTCTAAAGGAAATTCTACTCAGCAATTAAATAGCAAATCATTACCAAAAATTAATAGCATTTTTAGACCATTAAGAAAAGGACAACTTTCAAATCCTTTTTAGTAAAGGGGTATAACACTCTGAAGTACTAAGCACACATAAGGTGAAAATTAGATGCCAATCTCACTTATACATATCAATGCAAAATTCACAAGTAAAATTCTACTATATGAAGTCCAGTAACACATTAAAGGAACTATGTCAAGAACAAGTGAATTTTATTTGAGGAAATCAAAGAAAATTCAATATTATTAAATATACAAAAGGCTTCATGTTAACAAATCATAGGAAAAAAAAGATATTTGATTATGTTCATATATATTGAAAATAATCTGATAATGTTTAAAAACAATTCTAAAAATGTAAGTTCAATAACAATTATGTTTGGAATGCTGTGGAAGAAACAGGCACATTCATGTAAAGTCATTAGGAGTGCAAGTTAATTCAATCTCTGCATACGGCAATTATAAATATATGTAAATTTTGACCTATAATTCTATTATGAACATATATTCTGAGTCTGACATGACCCAGATTGTGGGTATTAACTTCAAATTCTAGGGTCTATATAAACAAGTGAAAAAATTAAGGCCAATAGCTTTCAAAACTGCAGGTAGAGTCAATCTTAGACAAATTTTCTTTCTTTTTTAATTTTTTATTTTTAATCAATATTTTTTATTATGGTTTTGTGGGGTACAGTTAAGGGTTAGGTACACAAATACGTTTCATTCAGGCACCCTGTTGATAAGAGGTGTTTCCCCATCCCCAGACAGATATTTGCTACCGTTAATCCCATCTCCCTTCCCCATTCCATAGTTTCCCACTACTGTCAGTCATTTTCATATAGTATTACATTGGATGTTAAAGGTCCATTGTATGAGTAAGAACATGTGATACTCAGATCTTTGTTTCTGTGAGAGATCACTCAGTATTATAGACTCTAGTTCCATCCAGGTTGCTGCAAAATTCATGATTTTGTTCTTTTTTATGGCTGCGTAGTATTCCATCGTGTATATGTACCACATTTTTTAACCCAGTCCTCTTTTGATGGGCAGTATGGTTGCTTCCAGGTTAGAGCAGATATATGAGGATATGTGTCAAATGACCTGTGTAAATGACTATTTATAATGGTAATTTTTTTAAAGATGTGGGGTACAGGTAAAGTTGGGTCCTCCCTTTGGTTCCTACTTCTCCTGGTTTGAGATGAGATACCCTTATTGATGTTGTATCACCACCCCTTCCCCTGGAAATAATCTACTACTACTAATCCCTTTCTTATTGTACTATGGTAAATGTTTAAGGTCAGCTTGTGAATGAGAATATGTACGACTCAATTCTTTATAGATCACTGAGTATGATCGACTCCAAATTCATCCAAATAGCTGAAAAATCTATAATTTTCTCCTTCTTTATGGCTGTGTAAAATTTCATGCATTGTGGAGAAAAAGAAAAGTTTCTACACTGCTGGTGGGAATGCAGACTAGTACAACCTCTTTGGAAGACAGTGTGGCGATTTCTGAAAGAACTAGAAATTGACCTTCCATATGACCCAGCAATTCCCTTATTGGGAACATACCCGGATAAACCCAAATTATTCTACAAAAAAGATAACTGCACACGTATGTTTGTTGCAGCTCTATTCACAATAGCAAAAACATGGAACCAACCGTGTTGCCCATCGAAGCTGGACTGGATAAAAAATATGGTACATATACACAATGGAATATTATGCAGCCATAAAGAAGGACAAATATATGGAGTTTGCAGCAACTTGGATGACTTTGGAGTCGATCATCCTCAGTGATTTATCACAGAAACAAAGAACTGAGTTCCATATGGTTCTCATTCATAAGGTGAACTTGAACAATTATAATACTAGAAGAAAGTGATTGACAGTAATGGAAAACTGTCAGGGTTTACAACTATCGTTGTAAAGGTCTTTGACTTCTCTGATTAGTAAGATGCCAAGGTATTTAATGTGTGTGTGTGTGTGTGTGTGTGTGTGTGTGTGTGTGTGTGTGTGTGTGTCTATTACGAATGGGATTGTACTGTTTATTTGGTTGTATACCTGTTTGTTGTTGGTGTATAAGAATGTGAATGTCTTTTGCACATTTATTTTGTACCCCAGGACATTGCCAAAAGTTCTTTAACAGTGCGAGGAAGTCTTTTGATAGATTATCTTGGATTTTCAAGGTAGGATCATATTGTCAACAAAGGGGTATATCTTAACTTCCTCTTTTTCTGTTTGGATACCCCTGATTTCCTTTTCTTGTCTAATTGCTCTAGCTAGGACTTACAACACAATGTTGAACAGGAGGAGTGAGTGTTGGCAGCCCTGTCTTGTTCCAGTGGGACTGTCAGTTGAGAGAGGTGGGACTGGCAGTTGAGGAAAACTGCTAGGGGAGGGAGGGGCATACCTCATCAACAAGGGTATTTGCATGATCAATGTTTATATATCTAACCCTGAATTCTACCCACATCTTTATAATAGATAAATTAATAAATTAAAAAAATTCCATCATGTATATATACCACATTTTTTTTTTAGATGGGCAGCATGGTTGGTTTCATGTTTTTGCTATTGTGAATAGTGCTGCAATAAACATGCATGTATAGGTATCTTTTTGGTAGAATCATTTGAGTTCCTCTGGGTATATTCCCAGTCAGGGGACTCCTGGGTCAAATGGAAGGTCAATTTCTAGTTCTTTTAGAAACCACCACACTGTTTTCCATAGAGGTTGAACTACTTTGCTTTGCCACCAGCAATGTAGACATGTTTCCTTTTCTCCACATACTTGTCAGTATCTGTTGTTTTATTAAAGATGGCCATTACTGGGGTTAGGTGGTACCTCAAAGTGGTTTTGATTTGCATTTATGTGATGATCAGTAAGGCTGAGTGCTTATTCATGTGTCTGTTAACTGCCCATATATCTTCGTGTGAGAAGTGTCTATTCATGCCTTTTGCCCATTTTTTTAATGGGGCTTTTTTTTTCCTTTCAGCACATTTGAATTCCTTGTAGATCCTGGATATTAGGCCTTTGTCTGATAAACAGTTGGCAAATACTTTTTCCCATTCTGTGTGCTGCCTCCCCACTCTCTTGATGGTTTCTTTTGCTTTGCAGAAACTTTTCAGTTTGATGAGGTCCTACTTGTTTATCTTATCTTGAAAGGCATGGATATCTGGATCAGATCAGAAATTGGTTGCCTACTCTGACTTCCATAAGGGTGTCTCCTGCATTTTCTAAGATTTTTATAGTTTGAGATTTTACATCTAGGTCTTTAATCAATTTAGAGTTGATTTTGTGTATGGTGATAGGTAGGAGTCTTGTTTTAATCTTCTGCATGTGGTCAGCCAATTTTTCCAGCACCATTTACTGAATAGGTTCTCCTCTCCCCACTGGTGTTTGGTGGAGGCTTTGTCAAAGATAAATTAGTTGAGAAATTGAGGCTTTGCTTCTGGAATCTCTATCATGTTCCCTTGGTCTATATGCCTGTTCTTGTATCCATACCAGGCTGTTTTGATTATTGTAGACTTATAGTAAAGTTTGGAGTCTGAATGTGTAATACCTCCTACTTTGTTTCTTTTGCTGCGGATACTTTTGGCTATTCGTGGTCATTTATGTTTCCATATGAATGTGTGTATTGTCATTTTCAGGTCTGAGAAGAATGATGCTGGTAATTTAATGGGTATTGCATTGAATCTAGATTGCCTTTGGTAGAATGGACATATTAATATTGTTGAGTCTCCCTATGGAATATTTTTCACGAGCATGGAATATTTTTCCATTTGTTTGTGTCTTCTTGGATTTCTATGAGCAGTGTTTTGTGGTTTTCATTGTAAGGGTCTTTGACTTCTCTGATTAGTAAGATGCCACGTTTTTAGTGTGTGTGTGTGTGTGTGTGTGTGTGTGTGTGTGTGTGTGTGTGTGTGTGTGTCTATTGTGAATGGAATTATACTGTTTATTTGGTTTTATACCTGTTTGTTGTTGGTGTATAAGAATGTGACTGTCTTTTGCACATTTATTTTGTACCCTAGGACATTCCCAAAAGTCTTTTAACAGTGCAAGGGTTTTTTTTTTTTTTTTTTTGACAGATTATCTTGGATTTTCAAGGTATAGGATCATATTGTCAGCAAAGAGGGATAACTTAACTTCCTCTTTTTCTGTTTGGATATGCCTGATTTCCTTCTCTTGTCTAATTGCTCTAGCTAGGACCTCCAACACAATGTTGAACAGGAGGGGTGAGTGTGGGCAGCCTTGTGTTGTTCCAGTTTTCAGGAGAAATGCTTTCAGTTTCTGCCCATTTAGCAATATGCTTGCTGTGGGTTTATTGTCGATGGCATTTACTATTTTGAGGTATGTTCCTTCTATGCCTAGGTGTTCAATAGTTTTTATCAAGAAGGGATGCTGGATTTTATCAAAAGCTTTTTCTGCATCTAATGATATAATCACATGTTTTTGTTTTCACAGTTATTGATGTATTTAATTACATTTTTGGTCTTATGAAAGTTGAACCAGCCATGCATCCCAGGGATGAAGCCTATTTGGTCATGATGGATGATGTATTTTGAGATGTATTGTTGGATCCAAATTTCTAGAATCTTGTTGAGAATTCTTACATCTATGTTCAACAGGGATATTGGCTTGTAGTTCTCTTTTTTTGTTGGATCTTTACCCAGTTTGGGTATCAGTGTAATGCTAGCTTTGTAAAACAATTTGAGGAGTATTCCATCTTTCTCAATTACCTGGAATACTTTTAGTAAGATTGGTATCAGCTTATCCTTGTATATTCTGTAGAATTCCACTGAAAAGCCATCTGGTCCAGTGTTTTGTTTTGTAGGTAGTTTTCGTATGATGGGGTCAATTTCCTGGGTTGTTATTGGTTTATTTATTGTCTCAATGTCTTCTTGTTTCAGCCTTGGGAAATTGTGTGATGTCAGAAAGTCCTCCATTTCATTTAGGTTATCAAATTTGTTTTCATAAAGATGTGCACAGTAATCTCTGATAAGTTTTTGCATTTCTTTACAATTCATTGTAATTTGATCTTTTGCATTTCTGATTGTATTTATTTGGGCTTTCTCTCTTTCTCTCTCTGTCTCTCTCTCTCTTTTTCCTGGTCATTCCGGCTAGGGGTCCATCTGTCTTGTTTATCCTTTCAAATAACTTGTTTTGTTTTGTTGATTTAATGATATTTTTGTCTTCTATGTCCCATATTTGGGCTTTTACTTTGGTGTTCTGGGTTCTTCTGCTAAATTTAGGGCTTTGGTGGTCTTGTCTTTCCAGCTCCCTTAGGTGATTTGTTAGCCCATTAACTTGTGATCTTTCCAATTTCTTGATCTGTGTGTGTAGAGATTTAAATTCACCCTTTAGAATTGCTTTAATATTATCCTATAGGTTTTGGTAAGTTTTTTTGTTGTTGCTATTTTCATTTGTTTCCAGAAATCTTTTAATTTCTGTTTTATTTCTGTGTTGACCCAGGAGTAATTCAGCATCATGATGTTTAGTGTCCATGTCTTTGTGGGTTTTGGGGGAATTTTGTTGGTGTTGATATTTATTTTTATTCCCCTGTGGTTGGAGAAGATGCATGACAATATTTCCATCTTATGAAATTTGTTTATGCTTGATTTATGGCCAAGGATGTGATTGATCTTGGAGTATGTTCGATGTGGTGATGAGCAGAATGTATATTCTCTGGTTGTCAGGTGCAGTGTTCTGTAGGTATCCACTAGGTCCATTTGGTCAAGTGCCAAGTTGAGGTTCCAGGTCTCTTTATTGATTTGCCTTGATCATCTATCTAGGGTTGTTAGTGGGGTATTTCAGTCCCTAGCTATAATAATGTTAGAGTCAATATCTTTTTAAGTTTACTTTAGTAGTTGCTGTATAAATGCTGGTGCTCCTGTGTTGGGTACATATATGCTTAGGGTAGATATTTCTTGTTGATGGATTGAAACTTTTATCATTATGCAATGACCTTCCATATCTTTTTAAATTTTTGTTAGCTTAAAGGTGTTTTGTCTGATATGATGATTGCAACCCTTGCCTTCTTTTGTGATCCATTCACCTGGAAATTCATTTTCCATTCTCTAACTTTGAGTCTGTGGGCATTCCTTGTGGTGGATGAGTTTCCTGGATGCAACAAGTTATAGGGTCATGTTTTTTCATCCAGTTTGCCATTCTGTGTCTTTTCAGTGGTACATGTAGTTCATTCATGTTCAGGCTGTTTATTGAAATGTGAGTGTTTATCCCTGTCATGAGGTCCTTATAAAATTTTTTCATTGCTTGTTTGTTCATTTTCTTTTATCTTTTGAATTGATGCATGTGTGTGTTTTCAAGCTTGCATTCATGATGTATTCTCTTTTGATTCTGTGTTCTCCTGTTCTCTTGGGAAGTGCATGGTCATTCTTTTTTAAAAAATTTCTCCTGTGCTTAATAGTTTGTTGAGCCCATAGAACTGGTCTGGAAGCTGCATAATCTCTTATGGATTGGATGTCTGGGAAAGATTTTTAATACTCCATTGCTGATGAATTAAAAAATTCTTGATGGAAATTCTTTATTTTTGAGGACTTTGAAAATTGAACTCCAGTCTCTTCTAACTTGTAGGGTTTCTGCTGATATGTCTGCTGCTATTCTGATTGATCTTGCTGAGTAGGTAGCCTGACCATTCTCTCTTTAGGAATTTTTTTCTTTTTCACCTGCTTTGTGTAGGCAAATTATTATGTGTCTCTGGGTTAGTCTTCTCATTTGATGTCTGGCACAGGTTTTCTCTATTTCTTGTGTTTGAATGTTCACATCTCTTGTGAGATGGGGAAAGGTTTTTTTCAATAATCTCCTGGAATGCTTGCTCCAAGGGTTTTTCCATTTCCCTTTCTTCTTCTGGGATACCAACAGGCATAGGTTTGGCCTCTTAAAATAATAGCATATGTTGGAGGGTTTGTTCTTTCTTTCTGTTTTTTCTTCCTAGGTTTTTAATAGATTGGGTTAATTCCATGTTTTGGTCTTCAAGTTCTGAGATTCTTTCTTCTGCTTGATTAATTCTGCTTCTCATACTTTTCATCTTGTTATTTATCTCCTGGATAAAGTTGTTTATGGACAAAATCTCTGTTATAAGTTCTTTCAATGTTGCATCTTATCTTTCTTGCATCTTATTCACTCTTTCCATCTGTTCCTTAATCTCTGCTGTATTCTGGGGCCAGTCATTGGTGATTTCCATTGTTTTGGATTTGAGATCTGATCTTTCAATTGTTTTCTCTATGGTACACTGGGAACTACCTGTGTTCTTCCATTGATTTTTCTTCATTTTTGACAGACCCCTTTCTTTTCTCTTTAGTTCTGTTGTTCAGTGGCACTGGGAGGGTTTTCACTTCTGATGTTTGCCCAGTTCTTTATTCTTTCCTGCTCAGGGCTCTGATTTTGTTCTATTTTGAAACAGGGTTGAAGGTGGGAAGCTCTGCCATCTCGTAGTTTTGAGAGTCAAATAAGGTTGAGGATTCAGAAGCCACTTGCACATCACAATGTTCACTGCTTGGGGTATGGTCTCTTTGGGACCCACTCCCCACCATCATTCTATATGACAATGCAATGGGTATGTGTGTGTACCCCCTGAGTCTAAGATACAGTAACAGCAATTAGGAGAACAGAGAAAAGTAGAATGAAATAAGACAGACAAAATTAAAAACAAACAAACAGAAAAAGAAAAGCAGAAACCAAAGCAAAAAATAAACACACACACACACACACACACACACACACACACACACCCCAAAAAACCTGGAAACAAACAAAAAACAGGAAAATAGAGCACATACATGCCTAACACAAAATGAAAGGAGAAGAAAAAAAGGAGGGGGTCATGTAAATCAAATCCTCACACATACATTTACACACACATTAAACTGAAAAAAGAGAAGAACAAAAAACCTGAATGATGAACACTCAATCATTCATGTACACATATAAACAGAAAACAAAAAACAAAAGAAGGAAGACGAGAAAAGAGATACAAAGAACTGAATATCACATGTTCTCACTCATAAGTGGACCTTGAACAATTATCATAATACTATAAGAAAAGGATTGGTAGTAGTGGGAAACTGCTGGGAGGTGGCAGGATTGGCAGTAGTGGGAATCTGTGTGGGGGGGTGGAGCTCATCAACAGTGGTACCTTCATAATGAACATTTGTATACCTAACCCTGAATTATACCCCACATCTTTAAAATAAAAAATTTAAAACAGAAAAAAAAGAAAAGAATTGGTGAGGATACACACACACATTCACACACAAAGAAAAAAGAAAAAAAAAATTAAGAAAAATTCCTGCCCTCTTGTGGCAGGTTCTGTAATTGTTCCCTTTCACTGCTCACAGGTAAGCCCCTCTGCAGTCTCCTGTACAGCTATGGCCATGTCCACAGTCTCCTCTGGTCGCAGCCCAGGGAAGGAGTAGGGGGCAGTGGAAGTGGGTGGAGTTTAGTTCTCCCCTTCCCCTCCCATTCTCAATGGTCAGAGGAATCCCCTCCAGTGGAGACTTGTGAGTGAGATTGTCTCCTCCCCACGTACTGGCGGCGGTGGGAGTTGAGTGGGGAGGCAGCCAGGCTTATCCTGGAGTAGAGTCTCCTATTGTGTCTGACATCTAGGCTCTATCTGGGTTCATCCCTCTCAGCTATGCTCCAGCTCTGTGGGTCTGATGTTCAGAGGATTGTTGGGGAGGAGGGGCTTGGGTCAGTCCCAGATTTACCGCTGATCTCTTTGGGGGTCTTCCTTGTCCTTTTCTGGTCACAGCCTTTGTCCCACAACTGAATTCAGGGAGTGGGTGGGATGCCTGAGATTCAGCACTCGTCCTGTCCCTCTGAAGTTCGGAGTTTTCAGATATTCCCTCTGGGTAATGATCAGTCTCTGAGCAGTTAGCCCACCAGTCACAGACATTGGGTCTGCTGTTCCATGATGAGCAACCCAGAGCATTTCTCTGGCCAGTTTTCAAGATGATGGCAGGGTGCCTGTTTTGCCTTCTCCAGCTGGGCTCTGCTTCTGACTCCCTCTCCACAGTCTTTGCTGTGCTCTCTCCATAGTCCTGCTGCCAGAGTGTAACCAGGCACTGCGGTGGTGAGGCAAAGCCTGGAGCTGGCAGTCACTCTGGGCAGTTTCTTACCAGGAAAGACTCTTCTGATTTTAAAAAATTGGCACTCTGCTTCTGCGCCCCAGGGAGCACTAGGATCCAAGCTAAGCAGCTGTGGCACCAGTTGTTTCACCAAAGAACCCTTGCCATTTGCTTCCAAGTCCCCACTCAATCAGCCACTCACATGCCCACTTACTCACAGACATGTATGCAAAATTTTCCATACGCTCACTCACACTGGGATTCACATAGTCTGATTGACTCTGCCACCATCTCCAGTAATGTTTTTAATAAGAAGAATTTGGAAATAAATAACAAACATTAAGCAATAGAATTGTTTTAATATAGCTGAATATATAATAAGTTAAAAAAATGTGAGGTAAAGAAAATTGAATGTGGTTTTCTATCTTTTGAGTAGAAAGAAGGCAAATGAAGACTATATATTAATAATTGCCTGTGTAGCCTAAAGGTACCAAGAAAAGATATAAAATAAATACACAGGAGTGGCTCCCAATAGGCTGAGGAAATTTAATAGATGAAAAACAAGAATGGTAAAAAAAAAAAAAGTTTTCATTATTTCATTAGATACTGTTTTGTCATTTTTTTCTTGATTTTTTTTTTTTTGTATAACACAAATGTCATTTTTCCAAGAATTGAATGAAAACAAATAAAGAAAAATGTCAAATGTTCTTTATCCCACCACTCATCAGGTACTCGATTTTCCCATAGAATTCTCTTTCTCTAATCAAAGAGCTAGATGATGTTTTTAACACCTGGAGTTAAAGTTCTAAACCTAGATCCAAACACTAACTTTAAAAGTCACCTGCCGGCTCAGATTTGGATATTCCTGATATAGATTAGTATGAATTGGTAATTTACAGAAAATAATACTATGAAAATGTTCTAATTTTTTTGTTTGTTTTGGGAAGATTAATGGATTTTTGTTGGGAGCCGGCCATGGAGGCCCACCTGAACGTTAGGGATCAAGGTGGGCCGTGGACCCCGAGACCACAAGGATGCGTTTGGGAGCTATTGACCCCATTCCCTCCTCCCTTTTTCATTTTAGTCAAAAGGATCTCTGCCTACCTAAGCTGAAGGCTCTGTGACTGTGACAGGCATGGCTCACTCTAGAAGCTCATTGTTCCTGTTTCCCATGAACTGCGGTTTCAGCTTAGGTACTAGATATAATTCAAACTCAGGTCACATTTGGGAGCCTTCTATATGGTACAAGCTTCTTTATAAGACTTAAAAGTATATTTGTAGAATTAGTATATACATATGGAGAGCTATTTTCAGCTTTAGATGGTATAGATGATTATCTAGAGTTACCAGAAATGGCCCAGCACGAACTTTGGGCTGGGCCACATTCCTAAGGGCCTAGCGTGTACTTTGGACTGGGCTGCATTCTTTTAAACCAGTTTTTAGATACAGTTAGTGTAGGGTATTTCTACTTATTATAGAAATTGAATTTATTTTACTCATAGAAAGTATTGTAGAATAGGTCATGCTACGTCAGGGAATTATGTTAGTTCAAGCATGATCATACATGATATCTTAAGGTTTAATAAGAATACAGCTAACTTTAGAAATTTCATTGTTTCCATATTCTACATTTGCGGTTTTGGCTTTAATACAATTTACAGTTTATATTTGGGTTTTATATTGAAGCTTTATAGCTGATGATCAACTTTATATATTAGGATAAGGAATTAGAAACTTTATAGAAATTAAGATAGATATACAGGATCTTAGAATAGCCATTTTGTTAAGAGATTGTAATCAATTGTTCCTAGAAATGGCCCACTGTGATCTTTGGACTGGGCCACATTCTTTAGGAACTGGTTTGAGCTATAATTAAGAGTTTCTATAGTGTAGGTAAAATTAGCACAAATTAGAAAGGTATTCGGATTTAAGTTAGTCATTAGGTGTTGTGTATGCATAAGCTTTAGAAGTTATTGATTATTTGAATATTATGATGTTAGAATTGTTGTATTGCTTTTGAGGAACATTAACCAAGCATAAGGAACAGTGAGATAATTTTAGGATTGTCCTTCCTCACGCTTGGAAAAACACCTGGTGGGTGAGGGATGCTCCTCATCCACCTGGCTTTGTGTTCACGTAATAGTCTTGTGATTTAATTGGGATTGTCCTTCCTCATGCTTGAGGGAAACACCTGGTGGGTGGGGGATGCCCCTCATCCACCTGGCTTTGTGTTCACGTGAAAGTCTTGTGATTTAACCTGTGAAAATTTGGGATAAAAGACTTATGGTTGGTCCCATTAAACAGCTTCTGCACTAGACAGAATCCAGACTCTTTCTTTCTTTCTCTTTATATCTATCCCTCCATCTTTCTTTCTTTTAATATTTATCCCTGATTTAATCCCTGATGCCATCTTTCCTACCAGGGACCCCCAAAACCTGCAGGGGTTGGCCCCCCGCAGATTTTTACTTTTTTGAGTTCTGGAGGAAAACATCTCTCTTCACATTGAAAGGGCAAAAGAAATAGAATCCCAGTCCAAACTTATTTTTGAAGTCATGTTTGTTCAGCTTGACAATAAGAGAACAGTTTTCTTCTTCTTTGTCATCATCAATCTTGTCTGTGAAATATTGCATTTTAAGAACATGAAGTCAAGCTACACTGGAAGAGAATTGTAATGTAAGTCAACCTGCCATTCAATGTACTAATCCTCAAAACATCTCAACTGTCAAGCCACAGATAGTTGACTGCTCATGTGAAGCAGATAAAAAAAAATATATCACTGGACAACTAAAAATGTTCAAAGGAAAACTAGATGCATATGTCTTGATACAGTTTTCCAACTCAAATACTAAAATGAAATACAGTGATATTTTAAACTTATACAACATGAATATATAATACAGACATTATATTTCAGTCACTCTAGTAAGTACTTTATATCATTCAAATGTCATAACAACTACATGAGATGGGAATTATTATACCCATTTTGCACTTGGGAACACAGAGTCTCAAAGAGGATGAAGAACTTGCCCAAGGTCAAAGGGATTTGAGCTGAGATTCATATTCAGGCTGTTTGATTTCAAAATGTACACTCTAATTGCTTTGCTTTCCTATGCATGGCATTGCTTTTATGCTTACCTTTTAATGCACAACAAACTATCTTAGTCACCTACACACATTGATGTATTAGAAGAGGTTCAATACAATTAGCAATGCATGATACTTGTGAATATAAAATTTCAATTAAAATTAGTTGCATCATATTTTACACTTATAGATTATCTAAACTAACTTAAAATTTAAAAAGACAAACCATAAGATAACATTACATTGCTGCTGTTATAGTTTTTCCTTTGATACACAGAACCTATTGACCCATGGTTCAGGAGAAACTAAGCTATTTAAAAGAATATGGATAAGATATAATTCAAACTCCCTAAGAACCATTCCATTATTGGAGTCAGCATAATACAGACCATTATTTTGGATGATTGTTCATACAAATTATCTCTGTTTGTAGACATTTATACTAACCATACATGCCCTTTTTCTACATGAAAATGATATTTTGATAATAAATTACAAAAATATCAAACAGAAAACTCTTAGTCTGTGCTTTGTCAGACAACATAAGGATGTTTTTCCATTTTTTTACTTTCAGTATTATTTAAAATTTTGAATTTGAAAATAAGTAAATATCATTAAATCTAGTTTAGAAATAGAAAGTGAAATAAAAATTTTTCCAGGATAATTTTTTTTTTTTCTCACTCTGTCACCCAGACTGGAGTGTAGTGCCCACTCTCGGCCACCGCAGCCTCGACCTGCTGGGCTCCGGCAATCCTTCCGCCTCAGCCTTCCAAGTAGCTGGAATTACAGGCGTGCGCTACCACACCTGACTAATTTTTTGATTTATTGTAGAGATGAGGTCTCGCTGCCCAGGCGAGGTGGGTCTCGAACCCGCGGGCTCAGGCAATCCACTCACCTCGCCTCCCAAAGGCGCGGGGTATACCGAGCCACTGAGCCCAGCCCGGTATAATTCTAGGAGCAAATAAATAAATAAATAAATAATGCCGGTACATTTTCTCCTTCCTGAATTGAATTATCTTTGGTTTCTGGATCTGACATCATCCTGAATTGTGGGCATTAACTTTGAATTCTGTGGTCCAGGTAAACAAACAAACAACAAACAAACAAACAAGGCCAATGGCTTTTAAAATTCTAGAGTCAAGGTCAGAGATATCTTCATGCCTGTAAGGCCGATATTATCTCCTTCTCTTCTCTTGCCTTTTCCTGTGTACATTCCAGCCATAGTGCATCACGTGGTGCCTTACAGACCTCAACATGGAAAGCTCATTCTTGTCTTAAAACCATAGCCTATCTCATATTTGTAACACTTCCTTTTTAAAACACTGGTCCTCAAATTCTTCCTACGGTTGGTTCCTTATCTTTTTAACCAGGTGCCCACAAAAAAAGTTTTGCTTTATTTTTTCCAGAAATATCACCTGACCACTGAATCAATTTTAAAACCACCACCAATGGAACCTACTCACTCTCTGCTATATAACTTTGTTTTAACGTTTTCATCACACGTTTATAAAATTTTGTTTAAATAATTACTTCTTTAATATTTTATTTTCCAGTGCAGTATGTTTTATCTTATACATCACTGCAGCCCTAGCACTTGGAATTGACATTGACACAGAATACTTGTGCAAAAGGTATTTGTTACAATATTTTACAGTTTTATTGATTAAAATGTGCACCCTTGAAAAGAAAATTGAGACAGAAGAAAAATAAAAGTGGTCTGATAAATTACACAGAATTTATTATACACACACTAATATATAGGATTAACGAAAAGAAATGCTTTATGTCCACTTTGCCATTCTTTCTTATCCCCTTCTACTAGGGTCTTTTCAATCATGTAGTGAAAGAAAAAGTAGTTTAGGGAACTCCTATGAGCCTATTCGCTCTGTGTTTAGCTAACTATATAACTATAGGCCATAACACACTCAACAAGCTGAGCATCTTTATTTATAAGTGAGCATGAAAGCCCTATACTACTCTAAATGCTGATTTTATAAAAAAGGCAAAATTGTCTTATAGTATTTAAATGTCTTGGTGAACATATACATTTATACATGCTGTTTTTAGAGAAGAAAATAGGTTGGCATATTTGGGATGAAAAGCTAAGACTGCAGAAGATATTTAAGTTGAATTTCTATTAAAAAATAACTTGCAACATCAAAGCTAGTGTAGTCTATTTTTTGCACATGCACTCAAAATCCCTAGAGCAATAGACATGTTTTTAATGACTCAAAAAGTAGAAACTGCCAATTTATTTTTCCTCAAATAATTAAATCTTTAATTAATTTCACATATAGTTAGTAATAAGCATCATCCTAGTTTTGAACTTTCAAGCATTCCTCAGTTTGCTTTTAGCATCCTTGTGTGCTTACTGGAGCTACTTAAGTTCATGATCAGTTTGAGAATAGCTCTCAAACTTTCACTTCTTGAAAAAATAAAACACATTCCAAATTACGTGGGGAACTGTTGAGTCAAGAGATACAAATTATATGAAACCATAAAGTAGCATAATTGAGCAAAGCAATTTTGGTGAGAAACTAAAAAAGGAGGGGGAAGCTCATGTAAATGTGATTATTTCTAATTAGAAACAATGAGTAACCAAATCAAATTATACAATGAGGATTTGATTTAGATCCCTGGAGGAAAGCCACACAAGCATTTGCATTCATCTCCAGTTTTTCCTATCCTGTATTACTTCTCAATGCTTTCTTAGATGCTTGATTGTAAGAAGGATGGTTGTTCATTTAGATCTTTAAAATAGTCCTCTGTATGTAAGTCCATATTTCAGTAAAGATTGATGTTTTCTCAATATATGATTCATCAAACACTTCGTTCCTTACAACATGCAAAGGCACTGTGCAAAGTGCTATTGGGTGACATGAAAAAGGCACAAACCTTTGCTAAATGCATTGTCTACAGCTACTACATAAACCATAATAACAGATTTATTGTAAGACAGCAGAATTGGTCCTAGATTTGTGACAGCTAACTACGTAAGCTTGGATAAATAAATTAGCCACCAATTTCTACATTTCCTTATTAAGGCATATGTGTATGGGGGGTACAGATTAGACAGAATTTAAGCAAACTATATTGAGATGTTTCTTCTGTTAGGTTCTTAGAGGAAGGATCCACGGTGAACCTAGGATTCCAGCAAAATGGGGGCAGAGTAGAACAGAATAAAATAAAACAATAAAAGAATTAACCTCAAGAAATTTAGAAATTTTCAACTTAAAAAAAACTCTAAGAAGATTATTTTAAATTTAGCATTTAACTAAGTTATGTGTTACCAAGCCGGGCTCGGTGGCTCAGCCTGTAATCCCGCGCCTTGGGAGGGTGAGGTGAGTAGATTGCCTGAGCCCATGGGTTCGAGACCCGCCTAGGCAACTTGGTGAGACCTCATCTCTACAATAAATAAAAATTTAAAAAAAACCAGCTGGGCGTGGTAGCGCATGCCTGTAATTCCGGCTACTCGGAACGCTGAGGTGGAAGGATTGCCGGAGCCCAGCAGATCGAGGCTGCGGTGGCCAGGAGCGACCACTGCATTCCAGTCTGGGTGACAGAGTGAGACTCCAACTCAAAAAAAAAAAAAGTTATGTGTTACCTTAGTGTTTTCTAATCTGATTTAACAATGGTCCCTATTTAATTGTTTCTGATCTCTTTTTTATGGCACTCTTCTCCCAAATTCCTTTTTTGAGATTAGCTTCTTTGCTCATCTTTGAGCGCAACACACACTCTCTGGTCCCTGTCCCTGAACTTACTGTTACCTCCAGATGGAGTATTCTTACTCCCAGAGAGATCTTATCAAAACACCCTAATCATTCCATATCTTCTTATCTTGTTTTTTTTAATATACAGCTATTATTCCCTGCCATTATATTCCATAGGTATTTATCTATTTGTATAATGTTTGACTCCCCTACTGTCATGTAAAGTCCACGATGATAGATGCATTGTCTATCTTGTTCATACTGATCCCCAGTGCCTCACTCTTGGAATAAGTCCAATAAGTGTATGTTGAGTGAATATGGGGAACGAAACTTAATAAGTTCAATTTGTAGGACACTTTAAGCAATCCAGCATTTCATACAAAGAAAACAGAGGCATATAGGCCCTGCCTTCATAATACCGGGTGCTGTGACCATACCTAGTAATACCTAATACCAGAAGACTTCAATGAATGCCATGATACCCATTATTGTATAGTTTCAGATTGAATGACCCCTGTAAGATAGGTAAACCTAGTGTGAAGACTTAAGTCTTTTATTTTAATTTCAATAGTTTTATGGAATACTATTCAGTTATAAAAAGACTTAGTTCTTATAATTGTCTCATAAGTAGTATAGCAAGGAGAAGCAAAGATTGGAGAACACGGCAATTAGATGATGTTCAAGTGACCTTTGTGTACCAACATTGTCATTCTCAAAGTTTCATAACGTCAGCATTTCTATGGGCTAAATAATTATCTCCTTTATAGTGAAGTTGTAATTTACAGGGTGTGTGCTGGCATTGCATAATACTAGCATTTTCAAAGGCAAATAATATTCTAGAGCTGTTCAATGAACAAATGTTTCTTGACTAAAAAAGTTTAGACAATGCCTTATGCAAAACAATTTTTTTGGAAAGTTAAAATGTCCTGTAGCTTATAAAACTTCTTAGAAGCCTTGCATTAAGGTATTCTTTTATTTTTTTTGGAGTTGAGGTCTCACTCTGCCGCCCAGACTTGAGTGCAGTGACCGCTCCCGGCCACTGCAGCCTCGACCTGCTGTGCTCTGATGATCCTTCCGCTCAACCTTCCAAGTAGCTGGAATTACAGACGCGCGCTACAACGCCTGGCTAATTTTTTAATTTATTGTAGAGATGAGGTCTCGCCAAGTTGCCCAGGTGGGTCTCGAACCCTCGGGCTCAGGCAATCCACTCACCTCGGCCTCCCAAAGTACAGGATTACAGGCTGAACCACCGAGCCCAGCCAAGGTAATATTTCTAATGCTTCAACAGTCAAGTTTATTTCCTCAGCATTCTAATTTTTATGTCCCCAAACAATAGTTTTGGAAGCACTGCCTAGAAAGTATTCTCTCTGAAGGCAGGAAACTATTTCTTTTTTATTGCTTTAGAGTCCACACTTAGTCCGGTGTAGGAGATGAATATTTAAGTAATTCCGGCTACTTGGAAGGCTGAGGCAGAAGGATCGTCGGAGCCCAGAAGGTCGAGGCTGCGGTGGCCAGGAGCGGCCACTGCACTTCAGTCTGGGTGACAGAATGAGACTCCAACTCAAAAAAAAAAAAAGAAAAAAATAATGTTGAAGAGATGAACATTCAAAGAGTTAACAAATTGCATTCTCTTTTCCTTGCACCAAAGGCATATATAATGCAGTCAGAGGGTTAAGAAGAAAATAACATGTGAATACTAATTTTTTTTTTTTTTTTGAGTTGGAGTCTCACTCTGTCGCCCATACTGGAGTTCCGTGGCTGCTCCCGGCCACCGCAGCCTCGACCTGCTGGGCTCCGGCGATCCTTCAGTCTCAGCCTTCCGAGTAGCTGGAACTCCAGACATGCGCTACCACGCCCGGCTAATTTTTGATTTATTGTAGAGATGAGGTCTCGCCA